>NW_008674350.1:0-14818 GCF_000695815.1 Acanthisitta chloris
TGTTGTCCCCGTCAATTGGCAGAACAATATACCAGTTTAAAATACCTTGAGAAAATTTATATATCATATTCATAATAATGTAATATTTTAATATATCCTATTTAGTATATCATTTTTCCAGAAAAATGTGATATATTTGTAATGTGATATGCTGATCTTCAACATTCTTTTTAAAAATAGACTAAATATCTTTTTCATTGATCTCTGTATCTGCACAGATTACAGAATTGATATTCAGCCAGTGAGATGAGAATGTGACCTACAACAACAAGGTCAGTTGCTGTTAGCTGAAGTATTAAGCTTTCCTTTTTTCTGCTTTGTTATGTTCATGTAAGACTTACCTTACACACTCAGACCAGTAGCTTGGAGCACAGAATCATACATGTAATTTTAATTAAACAAGCATATGTTCACACGGTTTTTGTTATGAATATTAATTTTTGCAAACCAGGTGTAAATGACAGAGCTGTCTGATAAGATGTCCATAATCCTTTTACTCTGGAATATATTAACGTTGATTTGACTGCAATGCATGAATACATGTCATTATCAGACTGCCCTCCTTCACTAACAGGCACAATCATTTGGCTTTCTGTGCATGTGTATCACATAATACTGGTGATGATTTTCAGTCCTTTATTCCTCATTGCTGCACACTCCTGTTACTCCATATCTTAATATGTCAATGTTAGTGCAATATGATTTGTTTAGTGTGAAGCAATCCAAAGGGGACTGAACAAACTGCTAATATGTTCACATAAAGCATGTGGAATTTTTTCTTAGATTTATATGGCTGATATTCATGCCAGACACATCTAAAAATCACTGCCTCATACTGTGTTACTCAATCATTTAGTTATCCATTCAGGACTTAAAGATAGCTGTCTTTGATGTACCTAATCCATGGGTAGAACTAGAAGATTTTACTCTTGCTCATTTCCAGCAATTCTGATGTCCACTAATATTTAGGATCGAGCTTGTGTTTGCCCACAATTAACTTCATCACACACACTGCTCTTCCTTGTCTTGGCTACCTCTTGTAACTCTTCCTTAATGTAATCACTTTCTATATTTAGGCAGAGTTACATGTTTTGCATTATGACATCTGCATATGTAGTCTTTCCTTTGGGAATGTAATAGTATCCTTCTCCATCATTCTCCTTAGCTGCAGAGACACCTGCAAGACTCTAACTCTCATGGGGTATGAAGGCAAATGGAGAAAAAATTGTGTCTTGCCGCCTTACTCCCACAGGCATAAGTTACAAACAAACCTTTCATTAAACCTCTGAGGTGGACAAAGAGCAAGTCTCAATCAACAGAAGGCAACAAAGGTCTGCATACCAATTTTTCACCTTCACCACTTCTTTCTGTTTCGTTTGGAAAGAGGGGTGGGTGTGGGTCTGTTACTTCCCTTCCTCTACTTTTGTGGAGCAGCTACCTGTCCTCCTCCACAACTTTATGGAGACTTGGCTGGTTAAGTTTCTTGCAGGTTCTCTGCCCTTTGCAGAAAACAATACTGAGAAAAGAGGACAGGAGTCACAGGGGGCACAAAATCCAAGAGGATGCCAAGTTCCCACAGACCAGATGGCAGGCACTTTATAACAGTTGTTGGTGGCAGGAGAGGCATCAAGGTGCCGCCCAATGTGACTAGTCTTATGTTCAGACTCCACAAAAATCTACTTCTGATTATTATCTTGATAACGACACTGGAAAACTGGACTGCTCGTTAAGTTCTGTATACAGTCAGCTAAGAAGGGGGAAGAAAGACTTAGGCACATTGTATTAGAAATGTAATTACCACTTAGTCAAGTATTGCATATTTAGAATTGGAAAATACTTGTTTAACAATATTGCATAGCTATAGATTATATTTTAGCTCTTCAACAGGAAAGAAAGTGCAAATAACAGTTGCAAAAATGTATTAGTAATTCATTTGAAGCAACACAACAAAACACAGCTAAGTTTGCAGTGGGAATTCACAAGTAAGATGTGGCCCTGTATCGATGACTGGTGGATCAATCCCACTTGTGACAGGCTGCCAGCCTAAGTAAAAAACATTGATCACTGCCCTCCAAGTGTTCTGTAGCTAATTTCCTACCCATCTCATAGCCACCCATCCCGTCTGTATCTTGCCAGTTTGTCCAGGCGGAAGCTGAGGGAATCAAGTGGTATAATGAGCTGACCTCCCTCTTCTTTCAGGAAAAAATAATGCCAGAGCCTCTGGCAATCATGCTGTGCTTGGAGAATAAAGGAAGAAGGATTTCCCTTGGGGCAGTGGGTGCAACTGCTAACAGATGCAGTAGCGTTCATACAATTTACACATGATTCCTCATATCATGCTGCACTTATGTGCACTTTTGTTTGGAACCTGAGCCATGGAATTTTGTTTGCACAAGCATTCACAGAAAGTTAATTTTAGTCGTGCAAATAACTAGTGTTTCACAAACCTTTATTCTGAATTTGTGCTTATATGAATTATTAAATTGACATCTAGTTAAGGACAGAAATGACAAGCGGCTGATGTAATCAATTGCCTTGAAAAATATAAATCAAATTTTCAATGTGCAAGATCAATAAAGAAAACATTTAAATGATATGCACATAGCAAGTCAGAATAATTAGTATATTTGAGGAAATTAATAGTATTTGATACATTTTGTGATGGGAGAGGACTACTTGATTTTCTCTTCTGATTTTTTTTAAATACCTGGTGTATCGTTACATGCCTTGTGAAATAAAAAGACCCCTCATCTTAATTTTTCATTTTCTTCAACTGCAAAGGGCTGTGAGTTGTATTCTCTTCATTCACATGCTTATGGTATAGACTAGCAAGCTCTTAGTCTTTTACTTAAGAACTGAATTTTATAGCCTTGGAGTAAATCAGAGTTTATCTGACTATTGTAAAAGAAATGGTAGAAATTTACACCTTAGAATTCCCAGATGATACTGATGCATTTTCATGAGTTCTATGGACTATATATCCCTAGACAACAATAGAAATATAATGACTGTAAATTGCATGCTTACAAGCACTCGATTACTGATGAAGTTGCAATGAGGAATCTGACAGATGAGGGATTAACTCCCTAGAAACAGGATTTCTTCCTTCTGCTTGTTACGAACATATGTGTATGAAGGAAACAGATCTGAATTTGCCAGATGAATAAATTAAGAAGTCTAGGATGAAACAGAACAGCTGGAAATGTAACTGGCTATAACTAAAAGCTAATTAACTTCAATGAGCAATTTTCCACCTGGTGTTCTATTAGCCATATAGACAGAGGAACTGGAGAAATTGCATGCTGTGCATTTTCATTCTGAAATGCAATATGAACAGCTATTCTACCTACATGGTAATTGAAAAAGGACTGTATTGTCTCTTACGGGTATAAATATTAATGTGACTGATTTGCAAAAATCCTTCCATTTCTTTTTAAGCACTGACTTGTTTTGTACATTCATTGTCTTACCAGAGATGCGCCTCTTTCTTACTTTAATAGATTCTCAAAATGAAGAGTCTACTTTTAAGAATATTTTTGAATGCTAAAGCTCTTTCTCTGATACCCTTTGTCAGTTTAGACCAGTCTGATATACCCTGCCATAGCACTTTCCAAGCAGCAGTTTCAGATTTTGTTCATAATCCCTGCAGCTTTTGAGTATTGCTTAGAACATCATATGCAACGAATAATGAATTCTTCTTTCTGAAACAAGACATTTAAACAGTAAGAAAGGGACACTAGGTGCCCTACTTAAAACTTTTCACCTTATTACACACATCCCTATTCATGACACAAATTGCTTTTTAGACATATTTGCATTGTTCTATGTTTAGGATCCTTTGGTCCTGTACGATCCTTCAGTTTGTTTGTCATCATGTAAGAGACTGGGTTCTGAGTCCTGTTTACAAGGGTTCTAAAGAGAACCAAGGCTATGCAAGTTGCAGATGAAGCATGTCATCATATTATATTCAAAAGTCAAGAGAATGAATGAATGTGATTTTTCCTGACTTGAGCTGCCCAGTAGGTAGCTGCTGTACTTATAGTGCAAAGAAATGCAGTTCCTTTCTTGAGTTTTAACTCTTTTTAGATGCTTCTCAAGGTGCCTGTTGTCCTGTTGATAGGGATGGGTAGATGTGATTAGCCACCTAAGTGTGGAAGCTGAGCAAAATAAATAATAAAAATAGAAAATGTGATGATTCACTTTCTGTCTGTACCTGGTTTTCTCTGCTAACTATCCAAGGAGTCATTGAGAGGGTGGTCAGTCACTAGAACAGGCTCTTCAGGGAATTGGTCATGGCACCAAGTGTCTCAGAGCACAAGGAGTGTCTGGATGGCACTCTTAGTGGTATGAGTTAGTTTCAGGTAGCCCTGTAAGGAGCAGGGAGTTGGACTTGATAGTCCTTAAGGATCCTGTCCAAATTGAAATATTTTATGATTCAAGGATTCTACGAGTCTACATGACTAGCTCAGGTTTAGGCAGCTAACATTTAGAAATCTTAAAGTAGGTCGGGTGAATCCAACCATACAGTCTATAGGCAAACAAGGATATCTTTCTGTTTTAAGAGCAGTCAGCAAAGGCATAAGGCTGAGGCATTGCCTGCCAGTCTTGCATTGGATGCTTACTTTTGAGTTTAATGAGTACTGAAGTTTTGCTTCTTACTGAACTAGAGTCTTAAGTTTTTACAAAATCAGTATATTACTAAGCATTATCTTGCCTATGGGAAAACAGAAAATCCATTTGTTGAGCAGCTTATAATTTAAAGAAAGATTGTCTATCTTTTGTGCAAGTAGTTTCCCTGTGAGTTATGTCACAGATATTTAAAATCTTTTTTCTGTCTTCATTTTTAAAGGAAACTGCTCTTGAGAACTAACATCTAATGATCTCCTTAATCTAAAATGTCACTCTTATTCCCCAATATAAACCGTTTGTACTTTGGGATCAGGATAGGAAAGGGAAAACATTGACAAGGGAATTCATGATACTTACATGATCAAAGAGACCTTCATCTACTAGAGGAGTCAAAGGATCAATATAATTCTCATTGCTTGCCACAACAAAGGCTTTGAAAAATAATGAAGTAGAGTTGTCTTTTTTTAAAGCAAAAAACCCTCACCGATGCCCTGTAATTGTCAAAGGTATGGCATTCTGTTACTAATTAATGAGACTTCTGGAGAACAAGGTCTTGCAAGGTTTGTTTTAAATCTTGAAGTTCTAATTAGATTTTCATTTTATTACACTAAAAGATGAAAAATTGCCTAGAGCAATCAAAATATCATTTCTGCAACACTGTCAATGCAGCAAATACATTTACTCTAATGCCTGTAAGAGATGTTACAACATTCATAAAAATAGCATTTTTATGAATAAGCTATTAATAAATATTGCTGTGGTAGGAAGAGATGTGCCAAAACCAGGAATAACAATAACAACCTCTAAGTGTATTCCTGAGAAATGTAGCTATTTAAAAGATTGTTTGATGGAAAGTATGTGAATCAAGACCTGTCATTGCTCTGACAGAAAATGCATGTGATTCATTTTATATAGTTCTTGATCAAAAAAGCACTGAAGCCTCTATACCCCAAATAGTTCAAACCCTGAACACTTTGTTCTTTTGTGAGATGCTTATATTTTGAAAACTGGGTAGGAATCACCTGATTATGGTAAAAGAATTTTGAAAATAATTAAATGTTCTGAGGTTTAGGCATTAAAATAACTAGCCAAGGATTTTTTTCTTTCTTTTATCTTCACTTCTCTTGCTGATAGGAAGCAGTGTGATCTGAGGGATAAAAGGAAAATGCAAAGTAATGCTAAAATTAGACAGCAGTTTTGCAATGTGAGTAAAAAAGTGTGAAGAAATATTCCTTTGGTGATCTTAGGTATCTCAGAGTAAGAGAAAGAAAGAATAGGTGTTCCTGACAGAGGTGTCCTAAACATTTACATTTTGCTATAGATTCTATTGATATGGATTTGTATACACAAATGAGGTGCTGCATTCTTTAACTAGGACCCTTAGGTGAAAACATGGATCAGTGCCTTGCTCAGGTGACTGACGTGCATGCCGGCATGGGCATTTCTGTGAAAAGTCATAGATATTTCTAGGAGATGTCTTCTTTGGCTTCAGACTTTGAAAAGCAAGGATTCTCTCTCTGTGCTTTGATTTTCAAGACCTTGTGACAGTCACCATTGAGGATAACAGCAAATGAATGAATATGTTAATTAATGAAAATAAAAACTCGAAAAGCACAGCAAGGCTACAGCTGTAAGACATATGGGTCACATTTTTTGTAAAAGTTCCATCTGTAGAAAATATTCTGGTGCAGTGCATCAGGGCACTGTGGGGGTGAGCAGTGGCAGGGACCTCTGGGGTGGTATGAGAGCCAGGCCATATCCCACGGCATCAGCCAGGACACTGCACACCTCTGTGGGGAAGGGACACCTGCTGGGGTGTGACTGGGGAGGGACTGACAGTCCTGGGGCTGACCTGGGGTCCTGGGCTGTGGGTGGGTGGGTGCAGAGTGGCCCTGAGGGGTCCTGACACATTCCCTGACACTATAACGTGATGCCAGTGAAAAGTAAGCAATTGGGCACAAAGAGCAGTGGGTTTGGATGGTATTTGGTAAGGATTAGTTTAAATCACGTTTTTTTAACAGTGTGTTGTTGAAAATGGAACATCTCTTGGTTATTTTGTAGGCAACTCCAAGGCAGGAGTACTGGTAATGGAGCTCTCCATTAATTAAGTCTATTAATTTCACCACTGGAGAAATAGCTCTGTGTGTCAGTGGGGAGAAGGAGAATGCTTGGCACCCCATTGTCCTGGTATGGCTGCTGCAGGAATGGAGGTCTGAAACTGTGAGTCAGTGGTGTGGTTAGCTCTGTAAAACCCAGGGAACAGAGGAGACCTTTGGCAGCAGGAGGAAAACGATGCTCTTTGGCTGCCTTGTGCATTGTTGTTTCTTCATGACTTTGAATGATTCTAAGTCCCATGAAACATGTTTCAGTAAGAACTTCCAAAGTTCAGATGTATTTTGCAATATGAAAATACGTGAAAAAGGCAGTATGGGTTGGGGATAAAAAGTTTGTAAAATAATGAGCTATTTTATGAACAGCCCCACTGCTGTTATTCGGACTTCTGTTGTTCCAGTAGAATATTTCTTGTACAAGCATCAAATACATAACATATCCTTATCATAGGTGACAGATTCAAAACTCATTTCTGATTAAAAAAAAATCAACACCACACTGAGTACATTGTGGTTTTCCACTCTTAAAGTTGTCTGGCATGCAGCAGCATATATATGTACATACTGTGATATATACACAAGAATACATATAATGACCTGTGTTCAGAACCAGTCAGCCTCTGCTCTGTCCACATGGCTGAAGCTGGAAAAGCAGGACAACTTGTAGAAAACACGTGAATACCACTGACTTCTTAAGCTGAATACTGTCCTGTTTGACTGGCTGTATTTTGCCCTCTCTTGACTCTCTTTGTACTTTTTATGCAAACACTGGGAACAGCAGAGCAAGAAGTTGTGTGTTTGAAATACACAAATTTGTGTTCTCTGTTACTCAGTGTGGTATTTGTGCTTCTGCCTGAATGGGATGCTTCGTTTGAGAGACAGGTGGAGAGTAAATGGGATTGAAGAGACTTAGGAGTGTTTAATACATATCTACAGCTATTTGCTTGGCAAAGGTGATGACGTACAATTGCATGCTAATTCTTTTTGCAAAGCCAATAAAAGAGCAGGGTTTTTTCTTACAGAATCTGACTTAGAAGTCTAACGGTATAGACTGTTGCTGTGGCATTTGTTTTTCTTTTCTTTTTAAAACAGATATCACATAAAACCTATGTTGCTGTGACCTTACTCTTCTCCACGGTTAAGTGCAGGGGTGGCAGATTTTAAGGACAAAAGGTGAAGGATTATTCAGGAGGTTGCCAGTACAGATACTTCCATTTGAGAGTACGATTTGATGATGAATAGAGTAAAGCAGAGGAAGATGAGCAGTGGTGAGTAATATTTTCTGTACTGACAAATGGGAGAATTTCCTTGGTAAATTTAAAATGTCCTGAGAGAAGACATCAGCTTTTGAAAAATATATGCTCTCTTTAACTAAGATTGGTTAAAACATGATTTGTCTCTGACTGTAAAGGATTTAGAGAAAAGAGAAAATATTTAGAACCATAGATTGAGAGAAAATTTAAAGAAAACCTGGTCTAATTTCAATTGCACAAGAAAATTCTTGCTTCTGTGAAACTGACTGTAAAACTTCTCTTGACTGTGATGGAAACAAAGGTTTTTCAATTCTGTTCAAGAAAAGAATGTCATTTGCTCTCAGAATCAGTAGAGAGGATGAAAGAAAGCAGGGTTAAGAGACCAAAATTCTATCTTCTGCAATGGTAAAGAGTACAGGACAAATTAATCTTTGAGTGGGGTTGAGAAATGTATTAGACAAGGACAAGCTTTAGAAAACCCCTAAGGCAATAATAAAACTTACAATTTGCAGCTATGGCTGGCACGGATTGAGGGTGCTCTTGCACAGATATGGTGTGCATAAATGATAAGCTGTAATGTCTCAGAAGTGACAGTAGGCAGTGATTCTAATTTACTTTTGTCTCAATTAACTTATATTTTGACATTCTACTTAATCAAACTGAGTTTTACTTAACTTCTTTCTACTGACAACTGACCTGCTTTTTTTCCTCTCCCACTCTCCCATAAAAGCAGATGGCTTAATGCACAGATGCTCATGGGCAGCAAAGCTGAATTAGCTTTGTCTGGTTAAATATTTTCAGAGAAGAGTACTTGACTTGTCAGTTACTGCTTAGTATATCAAAGCCAAACAAATGATGTGCTTTCTAAATAGGGAATTCAACAATAATTTTACAGCCCCCTCATATTAACTGTGCATATGGTCTCATATAAACCCATACTCTGTACCCAGAAATTGTCATGTCAATAACTTGATTCCATTAAGAAAGAGAAGAGATGATCCGGGTTGGAACATATGAGGCAATTATGGTCTAAAATGCATTATCTAGTAAATAACCACATGCTTGCCTGCAAGTTCTGCAAGACAAAGATCGTGCTTTTGTTCCTGTACAGTGTCTAGCACAAAGGGAATCTGTGCCATGACTAAATCCCCAAATACTACTGCAATAGAAAAAATAATAAACCATATTGGGGAGGATAATTTGTGCTTTGGAAAATACTATCAGTTAATTGTTTATCTAAATGCATTTAAATTTTCTTACAGTTCTCTCTCTTTTGTCTAAGGATGTCAAAGTAAGTTTATAAAGACTGCTCATGGAACTCGCATATATCTGATCACTGACAATAAGAGCATTTCTTTTAATATGCCCAAAGTGCAAACAGTTATTTGATGCTGAGAGATGAACAGTTTGTTTGTTTCAGTGCAGCGATTTCCCATTTTCTCAGCAAGTCTGGGGCTTATACTATCCAAAACAATTCCAATATTTAAATAATTGTCTGTATTACTCTTGGTTTTGGGATTTGTTTGTTGTTGTTGTTTCTTTTTTTTTTAATTAATGGTACTGAATATTTGATGTTCAGCAAGAATCTAATAATTAGAAAACATAATCATTTCTAAATTAGCTTTTATAGCTTTTTTTTTGGTCAGTAGACATTTCTCAGCCTGCCTGACTGAAATCACTTTCAGCTAATTGAAGATTTTCTCACTCCATTTAGCTGTTAAACCCTGGCATATGGACATATGGGGTTTCCTATCCAAACAATTCCTCAGAGGAAGCTATCAGTGAAAATAATATTTGGAAAAAGAAAGAAAATCTGGTTTGAATAAAGTTCATACTGGCAATGCTGGAAGTGTCCTCCACTTGTCAGAAGAAGAGGGTTTGATGGAAGTGAAGAATGAGCTTCCCACACTACCTGGCAATCTGCTGGGAAGGAGCACTTCTTGGAGGCAAAGAACAGCACAGCCACACAAGGATAACTGATTAACTCTCGGATACCCATGTCTCTGTAGTTTCCAAACCACGGTTTAGTACTATGCTGCTACTCAATAGTTGCTGAAATATTCCTTGGGCAACAATTTGACATGTGGCAGTTATAATAACCCGGAGTTTCTTTTGAGAGTGTTTTTTGGATGGAGTTTTTTTGGGTTTAGGGTTTTTTTTTTTTCTTTCATTTAGATAACTTAGTGAAATTAAAATAGCATGGACATCACTAGACTAAAGATCTCATATGTCAATTATGTTGTTTCTGACCAAAGGAAATCCTGTACATCCACCTTCTTAGCTACCTGGTGTTGACTTAGACTAGGCTTCTTCTGAAAAGGAATACCCATCATACATTAACAGAGTTTTCCTATTAACTAATTTAACAAACAGCTCTGTCTGTTTGGGGATGTTGTTGGTGTACTTTGCTTCGGTAGAACTGGAAGACCTGCAGCTGAGTTCTGCTTTTGCTGACTCTTATAGTAACTTTGTTGTGCTGCAGAAAGCTTCTGTCATTGTTTTGCACTGATAGCAGCAGTAACTTTCTCACTATGAAGTTAGATTAGTTCTGGACTGATGTTTTCAAATTTATCAGATCTGGAAATGTGTCATTCTTTAGGAGGAGAACTTCATGAGAATTTCAGTGATTTTAGGGCATGTTTGTGTCAGTGCTGTAGTTAATAGAAAAAAAAACAACAAAAGCAAACAAAAAGAGCCAGAGGAATTGTAAAAATTAATTCAGAGACAATTGAAACCTGACTTGTCCAGTCTTCTTCTTGTATTTTCTCTACTTGTTTTATGTGCTTAAGTCAGGGATGACAGAACTGTGTTTTGAGTAGACACAGAGGCTGCAGGAAAGGTGTTTGCCTAACACTAATGACTCTATTGTTTACTGAACTTTGCTAGGTTGTATTGTGAATCCTGAATAGAACTGGATATATTTTCATGTTTCATGTTTTCATTATCTTATAGAGAAGATTTGTATGTTGGTGAAATGCTCACTTTTAGTCTACTTCAGTTAGAAGAGCTGTAAATATATTGAACTGCTATTGGTGACATAGATGTGTCCCATTCATCAAATTCCCATCCAAAAATAAGATCTATTATGGCAGGTTTCATTTGATTAAATGAAATCACACTTTCATTTACAAAGTGTGTAATGAAATATTTTCTGCTAGTTTGAAGTACAGAGATGCTGAGTGTAGCAGCTGCTGCAATATCTGTATATAAACCCAACAGTCACTGATTGCACTGTGCCAGTGGGGTGAGGGATGGCATCAGAACTGAATTAAATTTAATTAATTTAGAAAAAGGTACATTTTTAATATAAGGACAGCTTCAGTGTAAGAAACTAGAAACTTGTATGAATAATAACAAAATTGGGTTTTCTCCCATAAAAGCTGGCATTTTTAGCATTGTCTATAGGGGATCTTTTCAGCAAGCTTGATAATACAACTCCCCACGGGAGACTGACAGTGTGGGATATCTCCTGGGCTCTGTAGTGGTTTGTGGTGAACAATTTAGGAATGAATATTCATAATGTTTCTGCTACCGTCTGGCATAGTTTGTTTCACTGTCCATATAAATCCCAAAATTGGGTTAATCATCTGAAAGGGGTTTAATTATCTGAAAGTTAATTAAGATCTCTCTAGTCATGCAGGCACTGCATGTTTTCACTGGACTTAATTTCCTGATACAAATAGGCCTATTAGGATAACTATTAGTTCTGCAAGGAAAACAGTTACAAGTAACATTTTCCTGATGCAAAAGACTCATGAAATTATGCTGCACTGCGTAACTTTACAGCTTAAACTCAGGTAACTGTTTTGCTTGGAGAGAAGAAGAAGCATATGGTACATATCTCACAGCAGATGTGTCAGTGACTTAGAGATTTTACCAATAAAAATGTAGACAATTAGGAGAACTAAGTACCTCAAAGGACTGGAGGGAATGGATAAAATCTGATAGGAAATGGTTTTGAGGATTTAAGCCATGTCCAAAATATGAATTAATAGCCTTAAAGACACAATAGGAAGGCCAAAAAAAAAGAAGCCCTACAGAAATCCCCCTGGTTTCTGTGGTAAACTACACTGCCTAGAAGTCTTCAGTTTAGGGAAAAGATGACTGAGGAGTTGTGCCAGCAATGTTAGCGTGGGAGACAGGACTTTATCCAGATGCTGGGCTTGGTGTTCCCTTCCTCTGTGTCAGCAATATAGCTCAGGAGTCTGTTGTGCCAAAACAAGGTTGCATGGTTAAAATGTAATTCCCCATTTCCCAACTTGAAAAATTTCTCTCTTTGCTATATTCCTGCCCTTTCCAAGAGGAACTCATGCATGCAGAGAGAGTGCATGAATGTCTGGGTTGTTTGTTAATTTATCCTTTGGAGAGGTTCTGATACTGTGATTTTGTCATCGTCATGGTTTAAACTTTGATACTGCCAACATTTGCACCATAGGCCTCTATATCTAGAGTTTATGGAGTAAATGGTACTGGTAGTATGTTGCTACCTCACGTTGAACAGCTTTTAAAACATGGGATGCTTATTAACGTGTAAAACAGTTGTCCCACTAGTAGGGAAACACAGTATCAGCTTGAAGTCCTATAATTTGAAGTTTCTTTGGTAGTTAAAGATGTTTTCACCTTGAGTTTCTCTCATTTTTCTCCTTCTTGCATCTTTCTATTCTGGGAATATAGGCCCTTTTCTTCTTTGGCTGTATGCTCTGCTCTGCCACCTTCACCCAGTTGCTTTTCTTCTGTTCCTGTAATTCTTGCTTTTCTTTGCACTCTATGCTTAAATCCAGCTTTTTCCAGCTCATCAATAAAGAAAGTTTAAGAATACAGGAGTGAGTGTCCTCACTTCTGTACAATGGCAAAAGCCTATGCCTGGGCCAGACAATTCACTAAACTCAAATTTCAAGTCTATGTCCCAAAGAAAGCACTGCTAGTGATTCTTAACAAGTGCTTTTGAGAGGACTGAAACATTTTCCATGATCTTAGTTAGAAAAAAACTTGAACTGTTTTGATTAAAACTTCCCACTGAAAAATTCAGCTGGAGACAGGCATCCTGTGAGGGAGCTCTCTAACTCAGCAGCTGATGTTTGGCAAACACTGAAGGCCTAGAAACAGGCTCCCAGTATAGGCAGGATCATACGATATCAGTTCTGGCTGCCAGCTTCATTTCTCTCACTGGTGATAAAAAGTATTGTTTCAGCCACTCTGGTGGGTGCAGTCAAGTGGAGAGAACTTCTGCAGGGTAAAGGATAGTCATGTGAGAACTCCTCAGGCATTCACTGCTTGTATTGAAATGTCTTAGGCCAGTGTGAGAGAACACTTAACTCCAAGCACTGCTGGAAAATCTGCAGCCTTCTATGAGCAAAAATAACTTTGTGGGTCATTATTTTGTTTTACAAAAAGGCTAAGATAAAAAGAGGCATTTCTAGGCACCTGATTTAGACAACTAATCTGTTTTAGAAATCTAATCTGTCTTAACCTGAACTCTCAGAATAATTCAAACCAAACTGTGCCATATAATTATGCTGGCTATTCCCTGTGGTGTAACATTGTCTACAAAAGACACTGATCACATGAGTATAGCACTTTGAAGTAATTATGACCCGTATTGAAAATTATTGAAGCTTAACTAATTATCGAGCAAAAATTCAAAAGGAAAAAGCTCCTCCTCCAACTCTACATTCCCTTCCTTTCCAGTGAAATGATGGGTGCCTGAATCGATGGGAGTTTTGCTACTGAGTTCTGCAAATCCAGAGAACAATCATGAGTATTTATTGCTTTCTTCAACTTTTCATTTGGCTGATAAATTACATTTTGCAGTAGATCTTTGATAAGGCAATTAAAGTTGTGGTTTCCATTTCCTCTCTAAGTGCCACGGGAAGTTTTTCTGGGTAAATATTACATACCTTGGCATTTGTGGGGTGGATGTTGATGCCTTTTCTGAATTTCCATGCAAGTGGCAAAATTTAAGAGTGGCTTTTTTCTTCTTCTAATTCCAGGGAGGGTGAAAGTCAGATAACATTTCCACTCACTGTCTTGGAGTCTAACATTGCATGTTCCTTGTTTACACTTGTGTGCATGAGATAAAAATGATTTAGAAATGATCGTTGCATAGGAGATTTTTCTTGCAAATAAAATTGGGATAATTTTCTTCAAATTCTCATGGTTTATCAAGGTCAGTGACTACACAGTACACTAATTAGAGTCAAATGAAAGGGTTTTTTTTTCCCCTGAATACTGGAAAATCAAATAATGAATTTCATTTGCCTGGTCACAACTCCTTTGTGTTCAACTCTTTGTACAGATATGAAGATTCAAACCTTTGGAGAAGATCATAATCAATTTTCAGATTGTGTGTTCTGCTGTGGTTTTTACCATTGAACATGTATTGAAATATTAGAGAAAATAGTTGTACTGTTGTAGTGTTGAAGTTTCAATATCAAATACCTGAAAGAAATATTTAAGATCATAATTTCAGATTGTGTGTTCTGCTGTGGTTTTTACCATTGAACATGTATTGAAATATTAGAGAAAATAGTTGTACTGTTGTAGTGTTGAAGTTTCAATATCAAATACCTGAAAGAAATATTTTATCAGTTTATTATGGATATAGAAGCAGATTTCTAGGTAACCTCAATTATGATGAACTTTTCTAAAAAATTATTTTATGAATATTTTTAATGGGGAAAAAAAAGAAGGAAAATCAGAGAAATGAAGTTCATTTTAACCTGCCTAAAATCTGATTTTTCTTTCCTCAAAGGTTTAAACACCTAACATAGAGTGATGTGTGCTCATAGGAGCTATTATTCTCTCGTGAAAGAAAATGAAGCCACT
>NW_008674350.1:14843-58784 GCF_000695815.1 Acanthisitta chloris
AAAGGCACTACTCCAAACCTGACAGGTTTGAAACATGTTTTTGCTCCTGTGGCACCCCAGAAGGATTTTCGGTGCCATGAGCTCCACTGAGTGTTGCTGGTTCATGTACACAATCCTGATTGCGTTAGTGGTGTTTTCCTCCATTTAGTTTTTCTGTAATCTGCTGGTGTTGCCCTGAATTGAGGTTTTCTATCTGGTATACCTATAGCTCTCCAAACCTGACAGGTTTGAAACATGTTTTTGCTCCTGTGGCACCCCAGAAGGATTTTCGGTGCCATGAGCTCCACTGAGTGTTGCTGGTTCATGTACACAATCCTGATTGCGTTAGTGGTGTTTTCCTCCATTTAGTTTTTCTGTAATCTGCTGGTGTTGCCCTGAATTGAGGTTTTCTATCTGGTATACCTATAGCTGCTGTATTACATACCACAAGGTATGCTGCAGCACTGGAGATTTCCAATCCAATCTCTACCATCTTGGCTAATTTGAAATAGAAAATTGGCATGCAATAACAGACCTTAGCTACAATAAAATTTACTATTGGTTTAGCAAAATGAATTTAGATTAAGAGAGACCCATTCAGACTTTTTAGTTTTTAAAGACGTTATGCAAACTGCTCTGCCACAGTGGTTTCTGCTCAATGCCAGGCTTCCCACAGGAGCAGGGATGAGCAGCTGGGTGTTGAGCTCCACTCTGGAGCCAATATCCCACCAGCACACAGGCAGGGGTCATGGGCATGGGAGCAGGGACCCTGCTGACCCTTCCAAGCCAGAAGCTGCATTCTCCTCACCCAGGCATCAGGAAGGGGCTTGAAGGGTCTCTGCACTGGGAGGATGAGGGGAAGGGCAGCACATATTTTCTCCTCCTCCAGGGAGGAGCTGGGGATGCCATGTCGTGGGACATCCAGGAAAACAGCTTGTCATTTAAAAGTTGGAGCTAGCTATATGTCAGCTTGGGAAATATGCCTAGTGGTGCAAAGCACTTGGTAATTTACTGCTCCAGAGCTGTCCTGGTGTGCTTATTTAACACATTATCGGTCATGGACTGCCTGCTCAGCTTGTTACATAAATGTTCTCTTGCATGCAGAGACCATAAAGGTCCATGGAGGTCATATTAGCAGTGTGATGTGAGTAGATGTGGCCAGAGATCATATGGCATTTGTTGCTGGGACTCTGCCCCTTCTTTTCCCACTGCAACATGTGGCAAAACAGATACTGCTTGCAAAAGGAAAATCCATTGCAGCAACGGGAACATGCAGCATCTCTGTTGTATTGCCTAGACACGCCACACCTGATGTGAATAAAGAAACCCGTGGGGCATAATGTGGAGAGTCATAATTTCTTGCCTCTGGGAATTTTGATTTTATAAAAAGGAAAAAATAAAGAGGGATTGATACCGAGAAGTAGATTAAAAGCAGAAATTGGAAAGTTAAATCTGAAAGCATGAAGGATAGTTTCATTAGCAGCACTATTTCAGCTTAATTAGCAAAGTAGCAAGGATTGCGTAGTACAGATAAGAAGCTGTACTACTGGTATTGTTTTGACTTGGTTGGCGAAACAAGGCACCTTATCTATGGGGCAGTGGAGCTAACTAGACACAAACCTTGGCAATGGAAGAAAAATAAGACTCTATGAAGAAACAAAATGTTCAAGATAGAGGCAAGGTCGGCAGGGCAGGTGAAGCTGTACAAAGGGGTAAACAGTTGCATAATAAGGGTGTCCAAAGGGTACTGAGGAAGAGGAGGTGCTTCATCTTCACGACCACCGAACGACCACCAGGACCAGGTCGGAGAGGAGGAGGGAGGAGATGGAGGAGGAGTATATGATAATAATTTCCAAGAACTAATTATAATAATGACCACCCATTCTTAGAAAGAATGAATATGTATGAGTATTTAATGTATATAAACTGTGAAATTTTTGTCTCTGGTTACACAAGTTTGGTGGAGCGATCCCCCTTGTGCCCAGCGCTGAATAAACAAATACCTGCTACTCAGAGATACAAATCTGTGAGTAGTTCTTTTCTAGCCTTTTCTTGGCATCAGGATGGCAGTGATCTTTCCAGAACACGTGTCTCATATACCACAGACAAATACAGGTTGGTAAAGGCTGGAGTGAAAGATATGGCAATTCACAGGCCTAACCCTGTTATCATTTTAAAACAACTTACTTATTTTATATGTAGTGTGCACTTTAAAATAGCATCCCTTAAACTTGTTAGCACTTTTAAAGAGTGCACTTTAAAATGGCATCCCTTAAACTTGTTAGCACTTTTATGTCTCCTTTCTTGTGACTACAGTAGTTTTCATATCAGAAAATCTGGCAAGAGGACTAAATTCAACCTCTAGAGGCTAGTAAAGCAAAATGCATGCTTGCTTGGTTTTGGTGCTTGCCGGATCAACTTATGCATTGCTAGGGAAATAGATTAGCATTGCTGCAATGACTCTAATTCTTCCAGATCATTGGTAGATTATTAGGTATGTTGTGTATAAAACCAGATTATCTTCTCCTCACTTCAATAAGAGATCTGAATCTAGGATTGTTAGATAGTACTATATACTCACATCCCATCTTACTGTAAGCCAACATTCTGTCTTGGACAAAGATCATATCCTATAATGGAGTTTCCCACCACATCTCTTCACAGCCCTGGATGTATGGATCTTTTGTCCCAGGATGTGGTGATACACTTTATTCAAAGTGCCAAATTAAGATTGTAAGAATGAACGGAAACAATAACTAAGCTGCAGAATTAATTAACACAGATAAGTGATATAAAAACACCCAGAAATATCCAGTGAAATATAAGGAAATGTGTATCACAAGAACCACAGTTTGATCTCTCACACTTAAGTGAGGGATGAAAAATGCCTCCAGAAACTGGGCTGGGAACTAAAATTATGGACTCAATAGAAACTCTGGTTGGTGGTGTTTTCCAATCCATATCCTCTATTAAGAGCTCATTCTTCTGTAGGCAGTAATTACTGTTTCTGGTCCCACAGAGCCTAAAATATTATCATCATGCTTCTGCTAATATTCTCTTCGGCTCCCTTGGTACCAACTGTCCTTTTCCTCGAAAAGTACTAATTCAATTACATTAAAATCACTGCAGTGATTCATGCTCTTGGTTTGGCTTGGAGATTTAGAACTGAAAAAGGGCTTATGTACTTAAGAGCTCCTAATTTTTTTCCAGCTCTATCAATCAGAGTTGCCTTTATAAACATTGTCTTATTTACATCCTTGGAGCGTTGCAAGCTACGAAAATAATAGTGTTGTAAATACAAAGCATCACTGCTTTAAAAAATGGTGTATGCAAACTGAAATTGCTGAGAGCACATTTTTTCTCTGAGTCTCCTTTCAGAAGCTTTATTTTTACTGAAACACCAGAAAGCAGCTTGAATGTGGACCTGATATGGCAACGGGGAGGTTGCACACCAGAGAGCAACAAGTCTGACTTGTGATGAGTTAGCCTTAATTATTCAAACTCATGAGTGGCTTAACAAAAACCAATCATTGCTTTCTCTCTTCCTCCTGCCCTCCCTTGGCTTTGCTGGTTCCATTGTTTATTGGCATGTCTTACAGTCAATGTCTGCCTGTGACTGGTACAGATAAGCTGGGCTGCTGGATCACAGGCAGGGAGCCATAGATAGGAGGTGAAGAACAGCTCTGCTATTGTCCCTTTACTGGGTAGTAATTATTGTGATAAAAAGTGTTCAGCAGCTTTATTGGTCAGTGATCTATATGATAACTTTAATCTAAAGAAGATTCAGAAATTACAGTGAAATAATAATTCCTGATTGAGATAATCTGTATTTGTAAATCAAAACCTCAATGGTAAAAAATATGGTGTTAATGTCAAAATTACTGAAAATGCAAAACCAAAGTGGTAGACTGGCTAAGATACTACATCTTATTCATTGAGCCTTTCCCTGAACTGCAGAAACTCTATTTAGATGTATCAGATGATTTTCATGCTTTCTCCATTAAAACTCCGAGGTATAGTTCATATTATTATCTTATTTTCTTAATTTTTACTTTGTGGGATAAAAATCAATGTTAATTTGCATAGTCCTGAGTTAAAGCCTGGAGATAAAAATCCTGCTGTTGCTCATTAAGGGGTTACTTCAGTTACTGTGATCATAACAATAAAGCTGAGAGATGCAGTTCATAACTCGGCCTTTATTGGTTTGATGGCAATATCTGCACCAGTGAACGAAATAGGACAAGACTCACTGCCTGGAGGGCAGATAGTGTGACTCGGCTCACATTTCTGCAGCTAAGCTCTGTAGCCTACTTCCCAAAACTGGACACCTTCATCCACAGTGCTTATCTGGCATTATACCTCTGCTGTCTACACCTTGGTGCAATGTATAAAAGTGGCAGCTGGCTTAGGCAAAACTCATGCCACAGAGAATAAGTGAACAGCATATTCACAGGGTGATCATAGCGTGACCTCAAAATCATGTCTTGACCTGGTTTAGCCCACAGATACAGGTGAACACTCAAGGTTTTCCATATCTCTCTTTTACTGATAAGTCTAGAACTGGACATGGTACTCTAGATGTGGCCTCACGAGTGATAAGCAAAAGAAGCAATCATATCCCTTAACTTGCTGGTGAGATGCATGGTAATGCAGTGCACTGTGTAATTGAGTTGGAAGTTATAGAGCAGGTAATGTAATTGTTTTCCAAAATTTCACTTAAATGGGCTTTGTTTTCATTTTTCCTTCCTTTTTCTGCTTTACATGGGCACCAAAAAAAAGCAAGTCATCCTGCATAAATGGATAGTTTCAGATAGTTGAATGACCTGACTAAGCTCACACAAGGAAGACATCATTACTAAAAATGGCCTAAGTAATTTGGCATCTTTATTTGTTGAGAACCTGATTTAACACAAATTGTATCTCAGGTCCAGGCAAACTAAGGTGCAATTGCTGGAACTTCAAGTGTGTGACATTTGTCTAATCCATGATCAAAATGTCAGTAACTGATCTCACCAATATTGTTTTACCCATTTTGTGCTGACTTCAGCATTCCAATATGGGCCCTATTCAGGCATTGAGGCTTACAGATTGTATCACATTGATTTTCAAGCTTCCTATTCTTCAGAAAAATGTTCTTAAAATATGAAATAACCTTACTGGGTAAGTAATAAATAATATGATTTCTTGGGTCTTCCAAAGCAAACCTTGACAAAGAGAAAAATCAAGTCACTGGCAGCAGATGGGATGAGATGTCTAATATATCTCTGCTTTCTCTTTCTTTTGTGATTAAGTTGTATGAAGATCTTGAATATACAGTTTTCCATATAAAAAGCTGCTATTAAAGCCATGAAGAGATTTTCAGGGATTAGTAAGTGCTGTCTGCAACTTTCTGCATTATTTAATACACTGTCTCCCTACTTCAGTACACTGACTAGTTTCCTTTGTCGCTTTGCAGAGTTTCTCCATGAAAGCGTTTGGTGCTCATGTCTTGTAAGATCAGGGTTTTTTTTCCCCCTGTGATACTTATCCTATTGATTTTAACAGAAAGACACTTCTACTGAGCTTGCAGATATGCAGAATGTGTCTCAAGAGCAGTGAATTTGCTCAGTCTTGGCATCTTCATTCTTAAGAACCTTTTCAAAATGTAAATTAGAGGCCAAGCCTAGAGAATCAGAAATTTTAGAGCACAGGCTAATTGCAGAAATCTGAGATGGTTTCTCTGAATGGTAGGTTGTCAGTCAGGCTTGCATTAATATGAGCTCTGAGGATTTGTATCGCTAGCTTAGAGTAGCTCAAGAGGAAACATGAATCTTTTCTCTCACAGGGATGGCAGAGCTAACTCCCAACTCTATCCACTTGCCCCTGAAGCTCTTTTAATTATTGTGATCTTGTTAGCATAATTCAACAACTTTAAAAATTAATTGAATGCAGATCAGTTAGGAACTGAAATGGTGTTTCTTACACTAAAAAATTACAGCATTACACAGTGATCTAAATACCAGAAAGCTGTGAGGCAATCCAAGTGTTTTTAGGCTTACTCAGACTACAGGATTTCTGAATCAATAAATTCCCATAACAACAAATTGATAAACTACATCAAGAACAACTCAAAAATCTGCAGTCAGTGTTTGCTTTTTAAGCTGTAGGGCTATAAATAAATACATTTGTATGGAGGTGTGTGGGGATGGGAGTTGCTGAGCCGGTAATAAGTCTTCAGTTAGAGAAAGTTCATATTTTAGATACATTGTATGTGTTCAGAGACTTGCATTAAAAATAATAATGTTTTTGATTTTACTAGAAATGAAAACATGATCAGATAGAACAGCAAATGAGTTGAGAGATGTGGTGCTCTAGCTAATGCTTGCATCAGGCAGAGAAGTGATTTGGCAGAGCTCATTGCTGCTGTTGTATCTGTCCTACAGTGTGGTTAAAGAAACCCAGGCTGTCATGTCTTTAAAATGACAGGGCTGTCTGAAGGGTTGTTTGTCTGTCCTGCAGGTGGAAGCAGCAGGAGCTGTGATGCTCCAGGACTGGCTCTTGCTGAGGCAGTTCTGCGTTCTCACAGGCTGCTTCGCATGACAAGCTCACAGCCTTGCTTGCAAGACTTGTTGGTCTTGACTATATTGCTTTGTTATCATGACAAGGAGTTTTCAGGAATCGTGTGTTGACATAAAGACAAACAGGCTATTCTTGCCAGCTGGTGGCAGAGCGGGGACTTGTAGTGCAGCTGGTTTGGCTTTGCAAAGAAACGGAGGTGTGAAAATTTCTGTGAAAAATACAATAGTGGGCAACAGCAGGGGAAATTCCAGGTCTGATTCAGGGCAGGCTACAGACTGCCAAAATGCTCTCAGCATCCTTGCTATGGTCTTTTGGGAATTACATAACAAGGAACAAGACAAATCAGTCTGATTTAAATCATACAGGGCTCAAGGAAGTTTTGTGGGCTCTGCTCTGCAGCTCTGTAGGTTTATAGTAAACCTTTCTACTAAATTTCCTTCTTAAGCCTGCCTCCTTTAATGAAGACAAAGAACACAGTAGCACAACAGATATCATATGTCTGGGATGGTGATTTTATTAAGCTCTGGGAAACAACATTACCAAACATCTACCGATGGAGGGAAGAAGGGGATGTGTCTCACATTCTGTGGATGTGCAAAATAGTTTCACTGTATTGTGCCAGAAGAAAATGTACCAGGAATGTCTTCACAGAGTTAGGTTCTGTGACTGGATTTCTTTCCTTCACCAGCTCAGTAACTTTCTTTGTGTAAGATGGTGGAGTAAGGTCTTCCAAAACTAATTTGCCTAAACTGAAGCCATATGAGTTGTGTCTTTACTGTGTCTAGCCCTGCCTGAGACTTCTGAGTACCAGCATGTGATTTTACTTCGTCACAGCGGTGGTACATGTGAGATCTTGTGCCCTGGAGTGAGAGCTGGGAAAGGTACTAATGTGTGTGGAATTGCACAATACAGGAGAAAGAGATCTAGAAGAGACATCTGCCATGCAGAGTCAGTGAGAGCAAATGTAACAGCAGCAGAGAGTATCAGAGGATCTTTATTGTTGTGAGCGTATTTATATTTTTGTCTTGTGAGACTGTCACTGCCTGCTGAGCTGCACAATGGGGATGAAAAGAGCACATGTATGCATGCATGGTGCAGCTGTATTTAGGACATCATCTTTAAGTCAAACTCTGTCTTCTTGCATCTAGTAAGAGTAGTTATGCAAGTACTGAAGAGACGGCAAGAGGCACAGGACAGTAAATGCTTCTGATGAGGATAAAAAGTGAATTGAGCTGGCAGAAAGGAGCTTTTGTGGCTCATGAGAAAAGTGCAAGAGGAGATCCTCTTGCAGCATCATGCTGATGCTGAAGAATGTGTGCAGGAAAGGGAAATAGAGAGTTGCAAGAAACAGGCAGCAGAACAGGGAGAAAGATGAAACCCAAGGCAAATTAGCTGGGGATATAAATTAAGCCTGGAGAGATGGCCCAGTGCACATTAGCAAAAAAATAGCACAGGAAAGGTGAAGCAGAATGGAAGAAATTTGGTTCGGAGTGGGCTGAGAAATTAGTAGGAAATAAGAAATAAGACTAAACATGGCTTGCATGTTGCTCTGTTTATGTGAATATCTGGGCAGTGAACTCTTCCACAACAGCCACTATCTTATATAGAGCAATAAATGCTATCACACCTTCACATTTTCTATCTGTTGCTAACAGAGAGGACACTGCATACCTTTGACCAAAAGCAGCAGCAGCTCTGGTAGATAATTACCACATTTCTCCATTTCCAGACTTTGATTATCCGGTGAGGACAGTAAAGTTGAATCTATAAGGGTTGGGCTTTTCATTCCCAGTCTCTGTAGACTGGGGGGTAGCTCATGCTACTCCAGGCATTACTGGCACTTCAGCATTCTCAGCAAACTCTTACTACACCAGGGATGGACAATTAACTTACTACCAGAATTGTTTATACTTGCTTCCCTGTCTGGAAATCTGTAGTAGTTCAGGGACGGATACAACCACTCAGGTTCTTTTACTCAGCCTGTAAGTAAGAAGCACTATTTTCTTTTGCTGATCAAATTGCTCCCAGGGACATCTGGACAATCATGAGACAGATGTGTGTGGAGTTACTCCTGTGTTAATATCTAAGCAATCCTTCACTTACCTGATCATATATGCCTGTTGCACATTTTTAGCTGTACATTTTTGTCCCTGTTCTAACTATGCACCCAAACTAATCACTGTCAGCACTGTGATCTTGTATTCAGATGCTTTCTGGTCTGTTATCCTTATCATGCTTACACTTTAATGGTTAAGATAAGCCACACTAAGGTATCTTGTGTAAACTTCTGATAGTTCTGTGATGGTCTACAGACATCTTGATCATTAGTCCATTACCTATCTGCTTATCAGTTATCAGCCATTCAGTTGCACAGCTTTGATAATTCTAAATCAAACTTCCTGTGCTTTGTGCCTACTGTAACACTGCTGTAATAAACAGTTGTAAACCACAGTCTTAGTCCATGTGCTGGGACCAAGCCACAGGGTCCTAAAGGTGAGGACAGGCATCTAACCAGTGTTTGGGAAGTGGGACAGTGAGAGTGAAGGACAGATTCTGTCTGTTCATGTCAGAAACTTGGTCAAGGAGATAAGCCAAATGTACCAACTGGATGTCCAAAATGAATGAATGCATTCATACTGTAATCTAGATGAGCTCTGATGAAGGCTAGCACAGAGGCAGTTTGATCACTTGTTGGGCTGCAAGTGAATTTTATAGCTGACTGGAACAGTAGTGAGTGTAACCTGTGGTGCTATTGTGTGGACACTTGCACTGGTTGTGGTCAGCTGTGGATGCAGGAATAAAAGATAGCACACTGGTCAGTTGTGGATGTAAGTGTAAATTACAACCAAAGAACTCTGCCTGCATCACCCATATCCTTCCAAATTTCAGCCTCAATATAAAAATCTTGCTGCTCATGAGCTAAACAAGGCAGTGGGTCATGTGAGAGATTGGGGTATAGTCATATGCCAGGGGCCAGTGCAACTGAAGAGGTAGTGTGCTAGACTATGATTTTCTTTTTCAGTTGGATGTAAGTGTAAATTACAACCAAAGAACTCTGCCTGCATCACCCATATCCTTCCAAATTTCAGCCTCAATATAAAAATCTTGCTGCTCATGAGCTAAACAAGGCAGTGGGTCATGTGAGAGATTGGGGTATAGTCATATGCCAGGGGCCAGTGCAACTGAAGAGGTAGTGTGCTAGACTATGATTTTCTTTTTCAGTTTAGAGGCTAAGAAGTAGTGTATTTGAAGTGCCTTACTTTATCTTATTTTGTGCATGCAGGTGAAAGACAAAATTTCATTTTCAAACAAGGCATTGACTCTTTGAATCATAGAAAATGCCATTTGCTTAAATCTCTCTTCCATAAGCCAAGAAAAGCACGGATCACAATCCTAAATCTAGTTGAAAATTAGTTCTTTAAGTTGGTTAGAATTTGTTGATGAATAATTTCTGGAATCATAGATTCTTAAGTATCTAACAATCCAGGTTTCTTTGGAGGTTAGTTTCTTGGGTATTTCAATAAAGTTTAATGATTCTTTTTCTGGTGCCTTATTTTGTAATAGGCTTTAGGTACTTACCCCTGATGTTAAGCATTCTGTGGAGTTTCTTAGAATGTAATTCATCAACTGTTGTAAACTTCAGAAAAAGGTATTTGTAATGTACCTATACCTTCTTGCTAGCCTGTCAAGTATCCCAGTCCAAAAATAATTCAGCCCTTATAAGAAATTTTAAATGTTATCAGGTTTTATCAAACTACACAAAAAAAATGACTTGCTTTATTTCCTTATTAGAAGAATCTAGAACTCTTAATGGTTTTTGACTGAAAAATGTTTCCAGAGAGCCTTTTCTACCAGTGACAATGGGAAGGGGGGATGTTAAAGTTAGTAGGATAAAATTCTTTTCAAAAGTAATAGAAATAATTTGCTCAAATAAGAGTTAAAACTTCTGGTAATTATAGTTCAGCTGACATGAAATAAATGTGCTTTGACATACTGATTCTCCATAGGGTCACAGTCATCTTTCTAACACATACATTGTCATTTGCTTAAACTCAGTTCAGCTGCTGGTGGCATTATTAATCTTCTAAGAACATTACACCAGATGTCTGGTTTCAGACTAGAGATGTTTTGACACATAGGTTTCCTCTTGCACATGCTGTAGAGGGAAGGAATAAAGCCTTGCAGGCAAAGAACTGAGCTGAGCAGTGGATGGTGTCTGGGCTCACCTCCTATAGCTGCTGCAAACCTCCTCTATGGCCACAGGCAAGCCATTCTGTCAAAAAGCACAAGTCTACACCTCACCAACCCTTTTTTTCCCAGTGGGTCTCTCTCTCTTCAGTAACATGACAGCATAGCTCATGGATCTTCTTTTGGATGTGCACAAACAGGAGTCTTTTCTGTTCAATCTGTTGAAACTCATGGCCTCAGGTTAAACCTCGTAGCACCTCCCAGCAAGGCATTGTACAAGTAACAATCCTGACTGTAAAGAGGTTTCAGAAAGAAGTGGGAGGGAAACACAGAGTTGCAAAGTGGTTTCTTTAGCTCATCTACCAGGTCAGCAATTTGGAGAGGAACAAAACCCTAGTCTGTGATGCATGCTGTTACTGATCTCACTTTAACAGCCTTTCAGTTAATGTATGCCTTGTTCCTTCCTGTTTGAATTGCCATACACACATTTGGGTTTTATGTAGATAACTGGTTTTATATTATCTCCTTAAACAGTATTTTACCTTTTGCAGCTGCTCTGTGGTGTGCCATTGGTAGACAGACAAAAAATGCAGACAAGGAGAAAAGACCTGCAGTGGCTTTATAGTGGGATTTCAAACGTCATAAATATAACAGGGTACTGAAGTCAATAGCTATATGAAAAAGAATGATTTGGTTAGTTCAGCATACTTTATTTCCAAAAGTCATTTGATATGTTCCTGCCTTACTAGCAGCTCTTTAAGGAACAAAGTGGTTAAATAACTGATTAAAAGGTACGAATCAAAGAGTTATGAATAAATGGTCAATTTTCATGGTAGAGAGGTAACTATAGTCTGGGTTTATTACCTGATAAATCAGACAGCGATTATATCAGTCACATTAATTAAACATCTCTCAAAGACAAATTGAAAGGAGTAAGGCATCTCAGTGGGGACAATAAATCTGTTGATCTCAGGCTTGGTCACTGCTCTTGGGATACTTAGGAGAGAGCAAATAACCTCTCACTTTACCAAAGAAATGGCCTACAGAATGGACCTTTAGCTCTGGATCTCTGGGTCAGTAGATGCACAGTGGGATAGAGAAATGTCTCAGTGAGAAAAATCAGTTCAACTCATTTTTCTCTTCAGTCTGGAAATGAAAAAACAGAGTGAGGGTGTAATGTATGGTGTCATGAATGTCATGTGGAGGTGGAATAGACAACCGTGATTTAGTGTCCAATGAAATTACCAGGTGTCCACACAGGAAAATAAGCAAGGCTGAGTACTTTATTATACAGTCTCATAATTCAATTATAGAACTAGTTATCACACAGACGCTACAGCAGCCACAAATGTAAATGGCTTTACTGAGTAAGTAGACAAGGTCAGAGGAAGAAGGTCCATCCAATATTACTAAATACAAAGACACTTAAATAACTCTGACTTTGGAAGTCCCTACACAAAGATTGCTGAAAGATGGAGTAATCTGTGAAAACCTATGGTAAACTTGCCCTGATCTTTACTTTTTCCTAACTGCCCAGCGGTGGCTGCTCTAAGAATCTAGAGGCTGGCTGGACAGACCTTTACTTTGAACCCCTGTGTTTGTTTCCAAGTTGTTATGTTCACTGCAGTCTCAGGTCCCTGGTATTCAGGTTGGTTTTGCTTTTATGCGTGCATTCACTGAAGGTTGCTGGACACAGAGATTTCTCTTGCTCTGTCTATGTACAGTCTGTAATGGAATGGGATGGGCCCCTGATTGCTCCCCAGGACATCATATGCTACTTTCTTACACACTGTAATTAAAGGTACATAGTAGACAGAGAATCTAGTTTGACGTGCTCATCCCACAGCTAGAGCCCTGCTGTTACTTACAAAGAAACCTGACACATTTTTAACTTTCTCTAGCTCTTTCACCTTCAAGGCTCTCACTTAGAGCCACACAATTCTTCATTTCTTCGTTGTCCTCAAAAGTGAGTACTGACTAGCACAAAGCACCCTGACTGCAAGTTTTTCCTTCAAAATATCTCTCATGCTTTTACCGGCGCCCAAGAGATACAAACCCCATGTGTGCCATTGAGGAAGAGAGAAGGTACTTCCTGGCACAGAACCATTCCCTGGCTCTCCCAGAGATGCATTCCCTGTTTATTTCTTGCTAGCAGCTCCAGTTCAGGAACATCCCTGCTATTTGTATAATGTGGAGCACACTTTATAATGAATAATAGCTATTGCTGAATTGGCATCCAGACAGAGTTTGAATCACTTGGTGGAAGAACACCAGCAGTCAATCCCAAGCCATTTTCTGAGTAGGCTCTAGACCAAATATTAGCATCAAGTTAAAACATAATGACCCTTTCACATGTGAGATTAGGTTTCTGTTGGTAACTCAGTGGTGGTACCAGTCAGACCATTTTCTAAAATTTGTGCTTGCATCAATGAGGTCTGTTGACAGGAAAGCTGTGTAGATTAGGAATTTTTTTGTTGTTGTTTAGGTTCTGGTTTTGTTTGTTTGATTGGTTGGGTTTTTTTGCCATTAGTACTTTTTTTTTATGATGAATATATTTTTGGGCAAACATTGATTTCACTTTAGTTTATACTGTATTTGAACAAAATCTGGATTCCAAATATTTTAAATTAAATTGTATTTAAAAAGATATGCATTGCAGATTTTGAAGTTCATTTAAACACCTGTCTTGCTCATTATTTTTGTCAAATCCTGGGTTTTGCCAAGTATAAAGTTTGGTGAAAGGGTTGGGCAGATGGTGACAGTTGTATTTTCGAATAATATTGATTTAACTTGAATCTCTGCTTGGTACTTCACTTAAGCAGAATCTAAGGCAACAGAAATTCACCTGAATGGAGTTATCACACAGTTATCACTGCTGGAGGTTCGATGTGAAAGATCTCCCCTGGAGACCTCTGACAGCAACCATGAATGTCTCACCAGGTAGGTCTTAAAAGGACCATCAGATAGGAAATACATCTGCAGCACCCTGACAATGAATTTTGTTAATTAAAAACAATACACCATTTAGACACAAAGCTAGGGACTGCTGCTTGCAACTCCCAAGGCAATGTTTTGTTTGCATGGCTTGAGAATGGTGCAATGTTATTGAGACTGGCTGGGACAGAATACATTCCTTGTAAATGCTGTCTCGTTGCTCTTTGAGAAGTGAGCCTAAGGGAAGACAGTATCTGTCTTAACATTAGACATTCTGATGGTGGGGAACAATTAAAACCTCTTGAGCATCTCAAAGCCTGTTGAGCAGAGATATTGTAATGCATTCTTCCCTCTCTGAAGGTGATGTCCTTGAACCTGACCAAAAGCACATTCCTATTGCTTGAGCAAGGTTTGGATCAGATCCCTCTCTTATAAGTGGATCATTGGTTCAAAATCAGAACCACTGGCTCTGAGATGTGCCTTGACAAATACTTCATTAAGGACTTCTCTTAAATTTGCTGGGCAGTACCCCAGAATTTATGACTTTGGCCACTTTGCATTCAACCACCTTTCTTCATGAATCCTTAGTTACCATAACAAGAAAATTCACAGCAATATTGTAGTGGAATGGGAGGAAAGGAGGATTTCCTAGAAAACTTGTCTCCTTTATGACAGTAATGTAGAATATAGTAGACATGATGTAGTCATAGAATCATAACTTTAAAGTTTGTTTTACTCGTGGCATGACTTCTAGCTATTGCTGATACATATGATTACTGAAGGAATTGTGCATTGGTCCTGCATTACTGTGAGCCGACTGTAATCAAGCATTTTCTTTCAGACCACCAGAAGGAGCTATTGAATTCCAAAAGCCTTTCCTTCAAAGCGAGAATTCCCAGTACAGCAGGGCAAGCAGTAGGGTAATACAGTAGGTACATGGTCTTCCTTGAAAG
This sequence comes from Acanthisitta chloris, assembly GCF_000695815.1. Lineage (NCBI taxonomy): Eukaryota > Metazoa > Chordata > Aves > Passeriformes > Acanthisittidae > Acanthisitta > Acanthisitta chloris. Next base: position 29,456 of record NW_008674350.1, read on the forward strand.
TTCAGCTTTGAGCTATGGAACAAATTATCATTTAGAGTCTGCATCTTTTTGTGATCCACTGTATTGTAAAACCAGAATGGATTTTATAGGGTTTAAGATGCTCCAGGGGGTGGTTTCAGACATCATTCCTTAAACATATGCTAACCAAATCCAAAGACATGGGAAATTCATTGAGGCAGATTTACCCATGTATTTTCAAAGCACAGGGAGTGTGGAAGCTGCGTTTTTCCATTAGGTCACCAGCTTGGAGACGTTAGGCTACCAGACCTGCAGAACACTTGAGAGCTAATGGCACTGTCCACAAGGATAAATGAAACCCGAAATTCTACTTATCTATGGTGACTGTCAATCAAAATGCACTAGTCATGTGTTAAGTGTTTTCTGAGGTGATATGAAGATACAAATTATTTATTGTGTCTCATGATCAGAAGCTCATAAAATGAAGCATGGGATTTATAGCCTACCCATTATAAACTTTGTCCTTTATATTTGGGCAAAACCTCTTAGACTAACAGAAGGCAGATTATGTTGCTCTGGCTTGTCTTCTATTTACACTTTCTTTTGTTTGACAGCAGTCTGATAATTTGTGATGGTGGTTTGGAGGTGGCACATTCTGTGTGAGTCTGTGGCTTTGAATCAGTGTTTAAATTAATGTTTAATTAATAAAATAACATTTGTCACTAAGCTCCCAGTTGGGATGGCCCATACAATTTTCTAAGCCAGTGTTTCCAGCATATTAAAAGAATAATTGTTTTAAACATATCTATTATGTACGTCCTTGGATTAACATGAGGAGAAACGATGCCTGAGGAATAACTTTTCTAAAATATTTTAGGTAGGAGTTCAGGCTGACTGATCTCAGCTTTGGCTTTTCTTTATGTTCAGTTTCTTACTTTGTAATGTTCTTGCTCTCAAGACACTGTTAGTACTCAGACATAAGTTTGGGCCTGTACATAGAATAAATCAAACATTGCTCTGAGGAACTTACAGTGGAAATGGTAAACCAGACATGAATGGTATACATCATAAAGTAGGAGGAGAGAAAGGAGCAGGGAGAAGCTGAAGGATAGTTTGGAGAGGTGGAAAAGGTGTATAGCATTGACTGAACATCTAGTTTGGAGTTATCATATGGTGATCTCTTTCTTTGTTTTTCTTACCATGATAATGCCCAGTAGCCTTTTACAGAGTTGATGATCTTGTGCTAGATGCTTTGCTGCGTGGAGGTGGAAATTGAAGGTGTATGATTGAGACCCAGGATAAGACAGTTGGAAAATTATTACAAAGAACACGTACTATATAGGCTATTAGTTAAATGTCAAAGGCACGTTATAAATTTAGAGGTTCAAAAATAAAATACATTAGTCATTTTATTATGACCTGAATCCTATTTATTTACACAATGAGACTACTTCCAGAATAATTTAGAGTTAATATTATATAAATGTAAATACTTTTGCTTTTTCTTTGTCACAGTATCTCACGGAGATTTCCTCTTCCAAAGGCAGTTTAACATGCCCTGTGCTCTCTTTTCTTGGGAAGCAGAAATTAGTTACAAGCAGCTATGCATCTGTAATGACCTTGAACCCTGATTATTGACATTTTTTGGAGTTACGAGACTGTTGCTTTGATTAAAAACAGAAACAACCATCATACTCTGTGCTCTGCAGCACAGTGAGCACTAAGACCATATCAGCCTGAAAACCACTTGTCTTCGTGCTATGGGTTTACATATACAGAACTCTTTATGATTGTGGCACAAACTACCAGAGGACCTGTCTCAACCTGAGCCTGACTTTCTGCAACAATTACATCTCATAGGAACAACAGCATTGTTGGCACTTGGAATAGGGTTTACAGGGAAACAGTCTTGGAAATATATCTTTTCTCACAAAGGAAAATTTCTACTTCAGATTCTCAGTAAACCTGCACTTAAAAGAAATGTAGCTTCTATTAAACTAAAGCAAGAGATACTTCTTGTTATTTTGCCTGTCTCTCATTGATTGGTGCTTGAACAATCCTAAAAGAACCTAAATAGACAAGTAAATGAAAGTCAGTTGTGGAAAGAAACACCTTTCACTGTGCACAAGTCTCTTCAGAAATATACAGACATGTTACTATCAGTGTATTATTTTCAGGGATCTGAATCTTATTTTATCTTTATGAAAATAACAAAGCTCCCTTACAACCTAAATCAGAAACTGATGATTTCTGTCTGTCCAATTAAACCTGGCTTAAGTGACAGCAAATATTGTGCTTCCTTTAAAGGTGGGCATCAGATCTGTATGCCTGTGTCAGAGTGGGCTTTTTGTGAAATTCTACTTTTCTATCTTAGCAGGTTGAAGGTAATTAGACACTGGCCTGTTGGTTTGTTGGCCTTCTTGGAAGGGATCCTGGTACTGGGAGTTGAGCTATGGGGTTGATTTGTTAACATTTCAAATAATGGGTTTGTGATGTGGCTTTTGTACTCTTTAAACACTGTGATACTAATTTTTGCCAGTACAAGCACTAATGTACAGGAATCCAGCCATATGCTGTCATCAAAAGGTTTGGGGCATTCCTTAGCATAGTGCTCGACTTCTTGTGGGCCACAAGATGGATTATTGGAGTAAATGGGTTCTTACAGTGTCACGTTGTTAATGTACTACTCCCCTTGGTAAGTTGTTGCATGTCTAATCTGTCCAATGTCTGTGCAATTTTTGTATGAGTAGGTATTTGTTGACAAGAATAAAGGGGTTTCAGTCTGGCCTCTTTCTAACACTGCAAATCTTTTAGTTGGGGTACAGTTACTGACTAGCAGAATAAAACATACACTCAGGACATTCTGATGGCTTCCTCATTCAGTAGCAAACATCCATCTAGAGTCACAGACCAGACCCACAAAGCAAGTAGGAGAAAGTCAATGCATCTTTCAACTCAGTCTTAACACTCAGTAGTAAGTTTTCAAGGGAGGTATTAACCTCAAGTCACATCAGCTTTCTGAAATGCCAGTACATAGGCTCCCTCCTTTAAGGAGTGCTGAGAAGGAGGCAGTTTCAGATGCCAGTTGATCCCACCTATCTTTCTCCATTGGCACGGGAGGAAATTAGGTGACTAATGAACTAGATACCTATTTTTGAAAATAGAAATGTAGATGAGAGACAAGTTACCCAAAATAAGTCTGTTCTTTGCATCCTGGTACTACGATGTGATGGTGTCAGTCAGAGCTGACTGCATCTGCTGTGTTCATGAGGGAAGCATCTCCCATGGGCAGCATCTTCCACATCGTGTAGCACAGTCTATGCATGCATCAAGAACTGTTAATGGTGGCTATTACACTATGCAGATTAGGTTTTTCCTTTCTTCTTTTGAATTTTATTTTCCATGAGTGAAAATCTGCTTCAGGAATAGATGTGGAAAAATTGCTCTGAAGCAGGCTGAGGATCATAAAGTCATATCTTTCCTGTCCTGTCTTGTCCTGTCCTGTCCCTTTGACCCTTTTGCCCTAGTCTCCAGATTAGACCATCTGTGAATCTTGTTATCTAGTACTGTGCAGAACAGAGCATGTGACCGATCTCTTGGCACAGCCAGTGTGTTGCCTTGGTGGGTAGTGTGGGATGAAAAAAGCACAATACATGCCTTTTCTGTCTGAGATTTGTTTATCTGCATGACATCCAGGCCTCTCTGGGAGTGCTCTCCTCTTGGTGATCACTGGCAACCAAAAACGAATCAAATCAAGGCAAAGTTACAGAAATTCTCCTATACAAAGAGCTGTTCTAAAACAAAGCTGCATTTTTGTGGTGCATTGTCCTGGCTCTGTGTGAGTCCTGTAAAGGGACAAAGGCGAGCAGGAAGGAAATCTCAGCTGCTTAGTAAATGCCCTAATTTGATTTATTTAGTGCTCCCTTCCCCCACTCAAACTGCTCTTCTAACCTGTTAGTCTCAACTCAGACAAGTAAGACCAGCTAATCTGATTAGTTCTGACACACAGGAGCAAGGCTGCTGGGAAACGCTGGACCCTTACAGCTGTTTCAGGCTTCAGCTTCGATCATAATGTTATGGGTTACTGAATGTATAGTGCAGTGTGACAGAAGCCTGCAGCACGTACACAAGTGAGCAGTGTGACCATCACTGAAGATTTCTACCCTGGGTCTGAGGCCACTGGAATACAAACCATGTTTCGTGTCACCTTCAATGTAGTGACAGAGAAAGTTACCTTCACCTTGGCCGCCTGCCCCTCCGTCACATGGAAGGTAAGCTCAGATATGCATCATGTAAAAAGGCTGATGGCACAGTAAAACATATTTCTGAACTGTTTTCCCAACTTTAGGCTGTGTTTGCAAAGTTTTAAGTGGAGTAATAATGTTTTAAGGGAATGTCACTGCAATGTGGCATATGCGCAACTAGTTGGAGTTAGACTATAGGGATCTGGTTCTAGAGAACAGCTTACTTATTGCCTTTTAAAGCTGTTCTCATTTGACTTTTAAAATAGGCAAATTCATAGTAATTTTCCTCATTCTGGTCTGGAAGTGCCACTTATTTGTATTAACAGCAAATCTAGAGAGATATATAAATACAAGCTACTAATTTCTCTAAGGAAGAGACACTGGGGAAAGCCTTCAAGCTTCCTTGATAATTTAGGGATTTCAAGGATTTGAGAACTGTGTACCAAGGTATGATAAACAAGAAAAGAAAATGCATCTCCATGATAAGAGACTTAAAGCAAAAAAACACCTTAGATGTCTAATAATACTTGGCATGGGGTTGTGATAAAATTTGGCAGAAGTCAGAAATGCTTTGCACATCAGCTCCTTCTCCCATTCATTGATTCAGTTCAGATCTTCATTTTCTTGAGATAAATGTTACTACCTCATCCTGAAAAGATTAGCATTTTCCAGATGAGATGGGACCAGGCTCACTGCCTTCCCTTTCCCTTCTAGGGAGTGTGTGCTTTCACTGTAGTGCAGTTTGAGAAGACAGACACTATCTTCTGAAGCATTTCTTTTAAAGCTCCTTTTAGAGTCTGTTACTTACACAGCAGTGACTGTAAGAACCTCTCCTCTGTCTGTTATTATGCCATTCAGATGTGGGACAATTATGGATAATTGGATACAGTGGCAGAGCAATGTAATTCCTCTTGCTTTAGGTGTCCATGATTCATTACGTGCCATAAGTAGTTGTCATATATCCTTGCTGTACCATTTTCTCAGTCTTGGGCCTGTCTTTTCGCTTGACTTGTGAGGTAGACACTGCCCAGAAGTGTTACTAGACAGTCTTTAAAGAGCCTGGTACAGTGTGGCCCCAGTCAGATCTGTGCTATTTGTAGCCTCATGCAGTGAATAAAACCCCATTAACTGGGGAAAATTATGTTCGGAGTAAAATTCACATGAAGTGAATTTAACTAGACACACTCTCTCTGTGAAAGAGTTTATAGTGATATTGCTACAGTTTCCCTATTTATTAGGAAAGCTTAGTTTCCCAAATGTGTATTTATTAACTAGTAATTACGAGATCATTTCAATAAGACATAAAATGGCTTTACCTATGCTAGCTAAATGTGTGTTGAAGGTTTTTCTGCTTTCAGAACAGAATGCAAAGACAGAACTCTCTGTCTTTAGATTACAAGGCACTTAAAAGAAGGGATTGAGATGGAAAAGGACACTGGATCTTGTCTGACTCATGGATTCTTGCTGCAGCAAACAGGGATGGAAATATTACCCAGCTGTGTTCTGCACTTCAGTGCTGAGGACTGTTAGACATAAGTGCATTGTAGTAAATCCCTCTGGAAGAAACTGGCAAGTACTGAAAAGTGCATCTTGGCACACTTTTTCAGTTTTCCAGCTCTTCTATTTTCTAACTAATTTGAATTATTTGATCTGTGTCATGTGAAAACATAAGCAAATGCTTTAAAGTAAAAGCTAAAAGAAACTATAGTAGAGCAGAACTTTGTGAAATGTAGTACATTTATTGATAAACTAAAAAAAAATACATGTGAGAAAGTTGAGACAATTATGTGAAGAAACAAGATGGGAAGCCAAGACATCAGAAGAGATGGCTTTACAGTAGGGCTTATATAAGTAATGCTAAGTTAATTTAAGGAAAGCTTTGTGGAGGGAGGTAATATGTTTTATTGACCAGCTATTACAGTTGGAAAAAATCTGACACGGTTTCAGGTGCACAAGTCTTCCAGTCTGACAGCAGAAGGCTAATGAAAGACTGTTTCACTTGCTCATGTCCTTGTGTCAGCCAGAACAGCACTGGTATTGCAAGTTAATTTAAATCCTTTGAACCTGAAAGAGGTCACATCACTACTGGAGGAGGGAGGACAGAGGCGTCTACTTTCAGACTGCTAAGTCTTTTTCTTTCAAGTATAAGTGGCCCAGTCTGCAGATATTGCTGAGGTGTTCTGCTTTTCCACATACCACAGCATGACCAGCAGATGAGTGTGGTGGGACCAGGACAATGTGGCAGCTCTGTAGCAGACATCTTGGGCCCAGGAGAAATGGAGCAAGTTCTGTCCCAAATTGTTGTCTTTATGCTATGCAGTGTTCATTTCTCTTGAAATTAATTTCTCATTAGAAGTATTGGTGAAAAGTATTCCCACCAAACCCTACTTTTATTATATATAAAATATTCATTTTGTGATATTTTAATGAACAACAGACAGGACTCCTCTTCCAGACATTTCACAGCCTGTAGGGCATAAACCCCATTGCTTTTGTCAAAACATTGTTTTGTAAAAACTAGTTTAATTAGAAGTGGGGGAGGGTATGGACACAGTACAACTAGAGGGAAGTGACAGCTGAAAAGGCTGTTGACAAGTGCAAAGGGCTCAGAGTTGAACATGCCTGTTCACATAGACACCAATGCTTGAAAACTAAAGCAAGAAGCATCACTGCTATAAGGCACGGGCATCCTCATTATAAAGCCTGGAGGAGGGGACTGGGCTGCTCTTTCTCACCTCTCTGCGTCGGTCTGCCTTCGCTCATTTCCCTGCTCCTTAGACCACAGGCTGCTGGTACTTCTCGATCTGTTGTCAGGTGTGGAGCTGGCCGGCAGAGCAGAGGGCTGAGTAATCCGAGATATGTGTGGGTTACACGAATCAGACTGCAGCCATATCAGCTTTGCCAGAGTCCCTCTTCAAAGGGCTTTTTAGGTTTCGCTCACTTGAATTACTGTTGCATTTTCAATCTGTTGCTGCTAACATTTGAGGAGTCTCGTGTTGCGCCTCTTTGTGTCCCATACCTGGCTTTAAGAACAGATAACAAGATCATGCAGCTATTGATATACCAACAAACTCCTACCACTCATTTCCTAACCCATGAATAGACGACATGCTGCTTAGATGAATGCAATTCAGATTCGCAGGGTACAAGCAGATTTAGTTACAGAATGTATTCAGTCGTTGAGGCTTAGCTATGCTTGAATCCTATTGATTTTTTCTTAGTGTTTGTGGTTTGGCTTTGTTGAATCCTGTCTGAAGTGTATGGGGAAAAGCAGCAAAAATTGCTGGTTTGTGGCTTTATATTCAAGACCAGGAAATTCACTTGATGGAGATGACCCTAACTCGAGACTTTCTCTCCAACTGATGCCGTGCTTTATCTCCCTGACACGGGCAGATAAATGAGCTGGGGGTGGCTTTGCAGTCAGTTGGAGCCTGACCCAAACGCGCTGCTGCCAACTTTCAAAAGCTGCACAATGGCTCTGTCTCCCTGGCAGTTACAGCCGTTGGGGCAGGGACCTGTTGCCTGAAAGGCTGTTAAGAAATAATGAGGTAAACTCCTTCCCTAAGGATGTGGGAACAATGTTCAAATCTTACGAAGGAGGCAATATCTGTGATAAGGAAACCAGAAAAATTGGGGGCTTAGTGTTCGTTTTCTTTCTGCAGTGAGTTGAATACAGTGCTTCTGCTTGAAAAGGGCTGGTGGGGAAGCAGGGTGGGAGGCATGGGAAGTGGGCAGCAGCACACAGCTTTTCTGGCGCACACTAACCTTCCCTGTTGCTGTTTTAGAAACCTCAGATAGACTTACATAGAGCTACAGTTGTCTGCTTTATTCAGCAAGAGTAAGTGCACATTAGTGAACAGTTTATTACTTTGTTGTCATAGTTTCTAAACACACCCCCAGCATCAAAAACCATGGTAGTAAATACAGTACAAACAGAAATAGGCTAATCTATGGATTTAGCGTACCCAGATGAGGGACCAGACTGTGTGCAGAAGGACAGTGTGGTGGTGACAGATGTCATCCTCGTGTGATGGCACCTGGAAGAGAAGTGAGTGCAAGGGGAGTGCAGTGTGAATGTGGCACAGGTCATAATGGATTACTTTGGGGTTGAATCCATGGTACCCAGGAAAGTCTCGCATCAGTCCGAGATGCTGTTTTGCTCACCAGATCCTGTTAAAGCTGTGGAGGTGATGGAGCTGAGGAGGCTCAGCACCTTTGGGGAAGAATTTTAGGTTGTCCTTTACTTGGACATTGTTTTCAGCTTATAGAACAGTGCATTTCTCCTTGAACAGTAACCACTTTATTTCTAACTGTTAAATATAGTTCTGCTAGACACTTCTAAATGTAACTTTCCTGAAAAAACCACATTCAGAAACAGCTATTGCTTTCCATCTTCATTTTAAATGCCTTTTTTTTTCACTTTGCTTTTAAAGAGCTCCCCAATATATACACCAGATACCTGTGCCTCAGCTTCTATGAACTTTGTTCAAGGCTCACAAGCATGTGTGACATGGCTCTTTATTTCTCCCTGCTTGTGAGTGCATAGTAATATATTGTATATTTGTTAGTTGATTTTGTCACTTTTTGATGTACAGCAAAGAGAGATTGGCAAATTCCCTTCCCCCTTCATAGTGTTCACAGTGCAGTAACAGTAACCCCAAATACTTGTCTCAGCAAGCCTGAACACCACTGCACAGTGACACAACAACCTTTGGGACTATGATGCCCAATTTGGAAGCTACTGCCATAGAAGCAAGTAGTTTTTGAAGCAATGACTTGCTATAATTTCTAGCAACAGTCTCCGAGCTTTATTTCCTTGAGCCATGATGATAGACCAAGGTTTCCTTCCTGTCATTATACTACTAGGAGTTCTATAGCTCCCACATATCTCCTCTAAGTTCTTGCTAGCAGAGATTTGCTCCTCTTTAGGGAACTGAAATCCCTTTTTCCATCTCTCCCTGATTATTTATCTTACAATATAGCATATCCTCCTTTACTCGCTTTTGTCACTCAACAAAAATATCAGTATTTCCTTAGTCTTCTACCAAACTCTTAAATGAATGTGAGTCAAAGGGATGAGCAGATTCTTGCTGAGAGGTCAGTCAGGTAATGCCCAAAACCAAGTCCGCGATGCTCGTTGGGGCCTCAACTCCAGTTCACCAGCAGATGGTAGCAAACGTCGCCTTCCCTGTGAGCTTCTCCTGGGCTTCTGGGAATGCGAAAGGGCCCGAGTGCCTCGTCGGATATTTTGTTTTCAGCTAGAAGAAATAAGCTGTAAACAAAGTAGTTGTGCAACTCGGAACAAGGAGGATAACCACGGAAACCACGAAATATTGCTGCATTCGGGACAGAAGAATTAAGTAGAGGCCGGAACAAAATCACTGCAGTGACTTGCACTGAATGGCATGAGAAGCATTTTGGTGTCACTGTTATTGTCCTTGTGGTGACAAAAAGGGACCATTATTTGTAGTGTAGCAAATGAACAACATTCAGAGAGTGACGATAAAATTGAAACTGCTCTGGGTCAGCTCTTCCCATGTACGTTGACCCTTTGTCTTTGTACTGAAGACATGGAAAGTTCAGGATGAATATTTTTTCCTAGAGGCTGTTTGTAGTAATTTGTTCTTCTTCTGAGCTGTACCAGCCCTTAGTCTTTTTCTAGTCCTATTTGATATGGACTGTTGATTGCCACTTTCCCTCACTCTTTTCTGTATGCTGCTCATTCAAATAGCTTGTTGTGCAGCAACTTCTCAGCTTCTTTTTCCTGACAACAGCTAAACTGAGAGACTGAAGGGAGAAAGGGACAGGATAAAGCAAAAGCTGCTAAACTGTGGTGTAATTCCCATAAGGAAATGTCTCTTCACTTAAAGGACAGTACTAGTAAGAGCTGGTCAAACTATTTGTGGAAAATCACTGGATAATTTTTTGCCATTACTGTTTTCAATTTCAATCACCTCTACTTTTAACGACCTTACTGGAGATTTGAAAATCTTTGACTTCTTCATGCAAACACTGTTTAATTCTGTAAACAGTTTCTGGGAGCATTGCCTTTGTGCTCATTTCTCCATCCATAAGTGGTTGATGGCCAAAATCCTAAGAGTTGTTTAACTGGATACCAAAATTGATTTCTATGTTTATTTGCTGGAAATGGGAAAAAAAAAGTTCAATGGAATAAAATTTAAAACAAGACAATGTTTTTTTATGGGTATAAACAATTATTCCTTCTCCAGTGCTTGCCATATTCTGAACCAGAACACCTTCATTGGTTAAACTCTTAGAATAGAAAGGAAGGAAATCAGTTACCATATTGTGCTGCTCCTTTTGTAGGACCTCTTGCCCTGGAAAGCAGTGCAGAACACGAGCAGGACTGGCTATAGCTCTGTCAGTGCTTATGCCACATATCTGAGGATTTGAGCTGAAGTTGTCAGGATTCTCCTTTTTCCTTAAATCTTTCTATTTTCTTGCAACTACAAGGAATACCTAAACACCTTATGTGCCTTTGGTAGGTATATATGGATTGAGTCCTTTCAGCTCCGTTGGCATCAGTTAGTGGTATTAGAGTTCATGTATGTTGTGCTGAACTACTTTTGCAGGGTACAAAGTCATCCCAGTGTGACAACACTTGTCTCCTACAGCTGTGCTCTTGGCAGAAGTGATGATCAATCAGTTCAGGGAGAACACAAAATTTTGCTTGGGAGTTTTTGTCCATATCCTTTGGCAGTGAGATGCACTGGGAAAGGCCTGGACATTAGTGGGCCTAACAACCTGATTTGACAGGGCTAGAACTGGAAGAGGGCATGTGTTGCTGTTTGAATGTCATGGTTTGGCAGTATGGTTAATCTACCTTCAGGGATCCTCGTGTTTCATAAGAAATGCCATGGCCATCTGAAGACAAGCTTTGATTTAACATAAACTCGCTGCTCATTCAAGTTTGTCAAAGTTTGACAAGTTTGACATTCAAGTTTGACAAAGGTGACATTCAAGTTTGTCTGATGGATCTATTTTGCACTGTCAGGCCAAAACTCTGATGGATCTATTTTGCACTGTCAGGCTTTATGCCCAAACAGGAATAATCTGCCTGCAGGTTTCCAGTCTTATGCTAGATCAAGGAACATCTGGCCCTCCCACAGCCATCATAAAGCCTCCACAAAAGGATGAAACCATTACACAGCTTAAACTCTCTCCTATATAGTGTGTTTAATCTGTCTGAACTGCAGTCACCTTCTTACATCTGATCAGATCCATTTTATACTGTCGATGGTGCTTAGATATTCCATCATGGAACCACAACCTAAATGCATAAATGCAGCTATACAAGAAGCTGATGTCAAATGCAAACTGTGAAGTCACATGTCTGATTGATCACATTTGCTTTCCCCATATACATACAGATGGATGTGTGCTATTTCAAATATCACACTCAAAATGTGTTCATTTACTAGTTAGCATCAGCTCTACCTTTAGTCACCCTTTACTGGCCTGATGAGATATTAGGAAAGGAGGTCAGAGGTGGTAGCCTTGTAAGATGGATCTGGGTAAGAAATAGGAGGGGAAAGAGCAAATACATGGGAAATGAAAGTTGTCACTGGAGAGGATGCCTAGAAACCCAGTAAACTGCAAATGAGAATTGCAAGGTCCTTGTTGAACACAAAACACTGTTGATTTGAGCAGTAAGGAGACTGGAAAACATGATGACAGCAGCAAAACAAAGAGGCATGTGTATGGGGAAAATTTAGGACGTGTCTTGTAGAAGTGAAGTTTTGGATTCTGACTAAAAAGAATTAACTTGCTTTATGTGAAACACTGATCTTGATGATAATACTTTATGAAATGATACAGTAGCTGTGTATTTTGCCCATAGAATTCAGTTTTTCTTCCAGTGCAGATGATTAGCTCTTGGCAGTCATAGTAATACTGTGGTATTATAACTCAGAAACTTTGTGCCTTATGTGAAGGTCTTCTTACTGTTATAAAATGAACAGTTAGAAACCTAGAGCAGGGTGAGAAATCTCCTTCCACAGCAGTGGTAATTCATTCCTCTTTATACAGCATCCATTGTCTCAGTGCAACTAAAAGCATCCAAGGTGCTTTACAAAATATAAAAGGTCCTAAAGTGCTTTCTTTCTGTTTTAGTTCAGACACTACAGAAGATATGTGAGAAATGAGAGTGAGATGGGGCAGGGATGAGTGAGACTCAGAGTTCCACTAAAGTGAGCACTCTGGTGTGGTGTTTATACAACCTAAGCATCAAATTGTGTCCAGCCCTCCCCTCTCCTTTTTGAAGTTAGCCTAATTTTTTTCAGAAGTAATGGTTGTATGACACTAAGTGGCACTGAAAGAATTCTGAGTGATGACAGTTTCATTTTTTACTTTTGATAAAACCTCTTGTGAGTCACATCACAACCTGGACCATTAAAGAAATATGTATCAATTTATCTTAATATGCCATACTTTAAATCAGAGAGATTTTCCTGCTGCTTCAGAAGAACTTCAGCAACACTTGCAGCAGGGACAGGGACCTCCAAGTGCTGGGGGCTGGGCATTTGAGAAAACACATATTGCATATATCATTTAACCCCCAGTGTGGCCACAAAATGTGGTAGAGATATTTCCTGAGCTGTACTCTGTTCAAGTTTCTTGTAAGGCCAGCAACTTCTAATCAGACTAGTAAAAACCCCAGTGCATCTCTGAAAAACTAGTCTTAGCAGCAAGGAATGTTTAGCAGTGTCTTTCACTGCTGCATTGAAAATAGCAGTATTCTTCACAAAAGAAGCTTCCTTAGGTAGACACTTTGGGTTCAGGGACAAAGGTGACAGTCAGACTCATCTAACTCTCTGGAAAGACTATGCCATTTACTTCATTTCATGCTTTTAAGCATCCCTCTCTCTCCTCTTTGACCTATCTGTGTCTTATTTAAATCTGATCAAATCAGCACCCTAACATCTAGCACTTTCCAAGGGAGGATTTCAGAGGACCGTATTGATGATGGTGGTGGATATTTTCTTAATGTTCATGAAGAGAGATTTACATGCTAGTGATCAGCCAGTAGCTCTGTAAACATGTTACATTGCTTCACCCTGGTCATCACATCTCCTTTGGCTCTGATTTCCAACCCCCAAGCTGAATGAGGAGACTAACCAAAGCAGAGATCCAACATATTTGTCAAAGTGCACTCAAAGTCCCATTGTTTGGCCTCCACTGGCCAGCCCTCAGGCTTGGCTTGTGCCAGTTTTGCAAGCTCTGTCCCTCACACTCAGGTATTAGAAGGGGCTTGTGGGCATTGCTGAACCTATGTATAAATAAGGTGGAATTTTCAGCAAGCATTCTCCAATAAAAACTCTTTCTCTCTTCTTTTCCTTATTTCCCAATATAAAATTGGGATATTTCACCTCTCTGTCATACTCTATTGTTTCATTTCCAGGCTGAACAAAGCTAAGGGGAGCTGTACACCATCCACTAGTGCTGTCTGGGCCGTGTAGCAGGGAGGGGCTCTGCTGCCCCTGCTCACATCACACATCTTTCAATAAAATGTAGATAAGAAACTCACCATGAGCTGGCAGTGTGTGCTCGCAGCCCAGAAAGCCAATCGAATCCTGGGCTGCATCAAAAGGAGTGTGGCCAGCAGGTCTAAAGAGGTGATTCTCCCTCTCTACTCTGCTTTCATGAGACTCCATGTGGAATACTGTGTGCAGTTCTGGTGCCCTCAACGTAAGAGCGACATGGAACTGTTGGAGCAAGTCCAGAGGAGGCCACAAACTTGATAAGAGAACTGAAGCATCTCCCCCATGAAGACAGACTGAGGAAGCTGGGGCTGTTCAGCCTGGATGGAGATCTTTCAGTATCTGAAGGGGCTACAGAGGAGCTGGAGAGTGACTCTTTTTTAGGAACTGCAATGATAGGACAAGGGGTAATAGATTCAAATTGAAGGAGGGGAAATTTGGCCTAGATATTAGGAAAATGGTTTTTCCTGTGAGGGTGGTGAGACAGTTGCACAAGTTGCCCAGGGAGGCAGTGGATGTCCCAGCCCTGGCAGTGTTCAAAGCCAGGCTGGATGAGGCCTTGGGCAACCTGGTCTAGTGATGAGGTGTCCCTGCCCATGGCAAGGAGCACTGGGACTAGATGGTCTGTAAGGTCCATTCCAACCCCTAAAATTCTATGCTTCTATGAAAATGCTGCCAGCTAGAAAAAAACTGAGTTCTTAAAAGAGAGAACTGGAGTGATCAAAAAGTTTTCCATTTAAAGTTGATAAGAAAGAGAGAACCAGAGTGACCAAAAAGTTTTCCATTTAAAGTTGATAAAATTGCTAGATAAAATTAATGCAACAGTGAGCTGTGCATAACTTAGGATATAGAGTATGTGGTATAACAAACTTCTTGTTACCTCTTCTCTAACTGTCTTGCCACCCTTTGGGCTATACTAACACCAAGCTCTGGAAGAACACTGTAACTCCAGGTAAGCTCAAAGATAAGCTGGGAGGCTTTTGCCATTTAAACCTCTTTAAGGTCCTAATGCATTAACAGGAGATTTACACAGACCAAAAGTTACATAAACAATCACTTACGAAAAAGTTCTCTTTCATTTGGCTGCCAAAATTTTACTTCTCTCTGAAAGCAAAGTCATTAAACACTATGGCTGCCACGTCCTTCCCTCAGAGCTCTGAAGTTGTGTTTTGGAAGATCAGTAATGTATGTATGTGTAGTCTGAAAGCTTTGCTTTGCTAAAGAGTATTGCAGTATCTGGAGTTTGAGACTTTCTTTGGTTCAACATTAAACCAGGCATTTCTTCACTTTGCAAAGCTGCCTTTTTGACCTTTATCACAACATTAGAAAGCAATGACCAGCTCAGCTGTTTGCAAGAGTTGTTTGCCTTCCACAAACTCAGATTAGCCATTCCAGTAACACACTATTATTGCACACTATTATAACCATTAACTAGTGACTCCTCAACACAATGAATCTCTGTATTCTGAAGAAACTAGAGCACCCAGTGGGTCCAGCGCCCATTACTCAAAGGATTTTGGACAAGGGTTTGTTCCTGAATTACAGAAAACCTTAACCATCCAGAAACTCATTATACATCATTCCCTTCAGTTACTGAGTCCTTGGAATATCTACTGATTTCTTACAAGATATAAAAGGTCTTTGCAATTTTCTCTCAGTGTTTTTCAGGAGAATGGCTTTGAATTGGACACTGATTACAGGCTTTAATGGCAGAAGAGTCTCATTGAAGGAGATCCATAAGGACCAACTTTCTAGGTCAGGTGGCACATAGGGTTTTCACTTCTGGAGGAAGGCTAGGAAGGCCTGTGTGTGTGCGCTTAGCCCTCTCTTACTAGACAGAATCATAGCTGTTTCTAAACTATGGGCCTGGCATGCTCTGCAGGTGTCCCAAAAGCCCTGGTCCTTGAATCATCTTTATAGGGAGAGGCATGTTGGACTGTGCTGTGGATCCCACCCATTCATATTGTACCAGTCAAAGTAGTGTGATAGTTCCAGGCCTGGAAAGGCAATGATATATATACATTTGAGTCTTACCTCAACAAATATTTGGTAGGCAGTCAGAGATTGGACCTTGATGAAAGTGGTGGGAAAGATTCCCGGATGCCAGGTTAGTTATTGTCAAATACCAGAGTCATAAATCAAAAGGAGAATGACATATCTACCTGTAAGCAATGCACTGTTCATTTGTCCAATAACTGAAAGACTGATTGTCAAAGATGATGGATAATCTGAGCTGCTGTGTTTCTGAACTTAAAAATATTACTAATGAACATTACTCATGAGTGTGACTGTTTGTGCCAATGCTTAAAGTAGATTTAATAAATGATCTCCAGACTTTGAGATTCTGCCTAGTTTTACATCCAAAGCTCACCAGCATTTATACCACTCTGAAGCAAAGACAGTTCTACATCCAAAGCTCATCAGCATTTATACCACTCTGAAGCAAAGAAACAACAGAGTGAAACTATTAAGGCAACAGGACAAAGGCCTGGCTTTAGCCAGGGTATAGAAAAGCATTCAGCTGATTTTGAAAGCTGGTCTCCTCTCATTTGCACTACACACATTGCAAGACAACTCTTGCTTTAAATGGAAGGGATCATTTATAACATACTGAATCCATATTTAGAAGAATTTATACACAATGAATCATATATAGCTCAAGTAACATGACCCAAATAACTTTGTAATTGCCTTCTTTCAGCTGTAAAACTCAGAATCCAAGACTGCAGACTGAACTCTTCTGAGGAATTAATTTTCCCCAATTAGACATTTCATTGCTGTCCTTGTGTTGCGAACAGTTCAGTTTGTTTCATTCATTCCTCTTTGCAGTTTTGACAGCAGAACAATTTACTGCAGCCTACCCATGTGCAGTGAGTCTATAATGAATTATGGAAATTTTCTGTGAAAACCTGACCTTTTCCAATGTTTGTTTCAGGAATTCCCAGTACCTCTGTTCTTGTACATTTTAATGGTCTAAGCAGAAGGAAGTAATTTCAAATATTGCTAAAGTAATTCACTTTAAAGTCTACCCAGACACATGAAAACTCCTCCTTACAAAAAATTATTTCCTGCAGCCTAGAGTAATGCGAATGCTATTAGTTGAGAGAAACTTTGGAGAACATAACAGGCTTCTTGCTAGATTTTCACAAAGACAAGTAGAGTTACTGCAAACACAAAAAGTACTTGAAGTCATCTGTTGATCAGATATACACTGCACAGCATGTGATCACAATTAATGTGGATTTCAAAAAGCTGAGAAGTATGTCCTGGTTTTCTCATACATCCAGAAACACAGTTATTTATCTAAACACTGGAATTAGTGAGATGCATTGGCAAAGTATTGTAATTTCTTATTCCAGCCAGGAATAGTACAAAGGTGGAGCAAGAATGAAACAATTTATCCAGAATTTCTATTACCTGATATCCAGTATTGACTGGATGCCCATATGGTTGGTAACTCTTACAGTATCTTGTCAGCCTTTCTGTTCTCAAATCCATATGCTTTGTACAATAAAGAGCAGATTCCAAGGCATGTATTGAGCTCATCACATCCAAACTCCCAGCACTGTTCTACTGCTATTTGATTCCGGAAAGCAGAACGACCATGACTGGGAGTCAAAATAAGTCTAATCCAGTAGAAGAAAATTCTAATTTCAGATAATTTTCAGCATTTTAATTCCTTTAAAACGGGTAAGGACAAAGTGAGGCAAAGTTTGATTCTGAAGCAGCCAGTTACCTGGGAAAGGAATCCTCTGCCAGTCATTAACTTGCATGGCCTCTGATGGGCACAGGGTTGAATATCTTAGCTGGTGAAAGGATACAGTGCTCTGGACATTTGGGGTCTAATATAAAGCCTTATAAATCCAGGGAGAAGCTTTCCAGGCTTTGGTTCAATCTTTTGAGGTCTAATTCAATATCAAGTCAAGCTGGATCCATTTCCTAAACAAAACCACAGATGTAGGCAGATAACAAAGGAGCTTCTGTATTCTTTTAGGCAGGCAGAAAGGGAGAAGATTTATATCAGAAGCCTTGAGATAATGTCTAGTCCAAAGACTCAGAATGAGTGTGCAGATATTAGCCTCTTAAAATTATTGTGACCACAGTATTCCTTAATTTACTGACAGAATGGTCAGACAAGCAGCAGAGATCCAGCCTCTTTCAAAGTTACTACTGCAATGCACTGAAGCTGTTTTAAGGACGTGCTTACAAGGCTTCATAAGGGATTAGAAATTTATCTGTTGGCCATACCCTTCTTCCAGATAAAGGGATGGTCTTCTTCAGCTTTAGAATGCCCTGATTGGACCATTTGTGCTTCTCACCCTGAGTCATGGACCATTTAGAAAGCTGTGAATTCAGACTTTAAAAAGAGCAGAAGTAACAGAGTAATGGGACAGGAGATATAGAAACCTACAGCATTGTGGATAATGGGACATTCCCTGGTGCTGTTGTTAGTCCAGTAATCTACAAGAGCAGTTTGCAGTACTGAAAATCTTGTTTTGCCCCTTGGTGAAATCCATCTGTATGAGAGGTTTGTGCTAATGGTAGCATCACAGGTAGGCAGGGAGGATGCTGTTTTGGTATAAGGGACTGGGGTCATCTCCTACTTTAAAACTTTCTGTTTGTAGAACACAGTTTGTGTTTCAAACTCACAGCAATTACCTGTTGAATATGGGAGAAGAAAACAAATAGGAACTCATGTGGTCTACTTATAGCATTATTTGTTTGCAGTCTAACCAAGGCAAAACTTGAGTATTACAATATTGCAATGAAATATCTACCAACTTGGGCAGGAGCTATATGCTTGTGTAGGGAGAGGGACAGATATACCACTGCATCTGCCTCTTGCTTCAGAGCTGCCAACTGAATTGTGATGAAAAGCAGTAAAAACAATATCAGAGGCAATAATGTGTGGAGCAAAATGCTGCCCTTTATAACATATGGTGTGTTCTGACAAATCTTTGCATGGAGGTTTTTTAATATTTAGCTACCATTGTAACATGTTTTACACTCACAAAGTATGTTTGCAATGGAGCTGCAATCTGTTAGATGTTATCTATGTGGATGTGAAGAATTTCTACCCTAAAGGATTTATAAATCAATAATTCCACTTCAGTTTAAACAGAAATTATTTAGTAAGCAAGGCCTTCTAATGAAGTTTGTTTTCCGCTTATATTCTGTAGTGATTTCTGTATTTTCTAATATGCTGAGAAAGGAATTTTGTGATCTAAACTAAGGCTTGATCTGAACAAACTACTGACCTGCTTGTCTTATAACTGTTTAATGTATTTATTTCCCAGTGACCATTTTCACTTGGGACTGGAAGTCTGGGAGCTTGCTAGGCTGGTCCTTGTGTTCTGTTCCCATTAGCAGAGTTCCACTAGGTCACAAAGAGAGCTCTTGTGAAAGTCAGACTGCATCATCATGTTTCACCCTTGCTATCCAAGCCACGACCAAATTCATTTAGTTTAGAGACAAGAAAGATCTTGTCTATGGTGAGGAGTGGGAGATTGTTCTGTGAGTAATTTTAAATGGTCTTAGTGTCAGGGATTTTTTTCTTTTAAGAAACTATCCCATGGTTTTTGTTTTTAGGAAATTCCCTTTATTATTTGATCTAATTCTTCCTTTACTGAGCATTGTTTTATCAAAAAAACACCTGAATGTTAAATCCTAGTAAAGCACTTTTCCTGCAGTTTATTTTCAAACAGACTACTTGAAAAACAGGGTTTTGAACAGATTTTATTTTTGAAATCCTGGCACTAATAAAATCAGTAGCAACTTTTCATGAGTCAAACAGGTCCAGAACCTTATCTTTGTAAGGAAGATACTAGTAGGGGTTTTTTCCCCTCTATGATCTTTAGTACTAGCTGATAATTAAATAATTCGGTTACAGCACAGATTGTGTAGAATAGTGTGGAGAACATTAGCAAAGATCAAGGGACAGCTTACTTGATGTCCAGTAAGCAGACATTTTAAAACCATATGTGTTCATACTCTTTGCAAATGTGTTTTGAAAGCTTTCTGAATATTCCTTTCTTAGAACAACCTGGAATTATATTGTATGAACTCCTGAAACACAGATTTCCTTTAATAAGACTTAGGGCTTGTTTCAGGAGAGGTACAGTTCTATGAACTTTTGACATGCAAGTTTTCCACCAGAGTATGGACGGCTCAACTCCTGTCACAGAAATACAGTCTGGCAAACAAAGGTAAGCCAGCTCTGCTTTAATCTGTCCTTAATACAGTGGGCTAAATGTTCATTTAGTATTTGTGAACTGGGCCACTCAACTATCACTGTAGGGCAGATAATTTGGACTCCTGGAGGTGGGAATTCCTGCAGCCCAGTGGTGCAGCAAAATCCTTACACATGTGATGGTGTTGCCTCTACAGATGCAGCAGGGAAAAAGACTGAAAAAGCACCAAAACACTAAAAGAAATATACCTCAGGAAAAGTTTTGCTATAACTATGACTGTAAGATCTAATGGTTTATCATAACCTCTGCGATATTTCCCCTCAGGAACAGTTTTGGATGCTTTTTGTGAACAGGTGCCCTGCAGGAATTTTGTTTCAAGCGTTATTTCAAAGAACAAACACCCATTTTGTTGTTGAAGTATTTTAATGCTTCTGCAGTTGTTCTTTAATAAGGTCAGAAAGTGTGGAGGAGACTGGAAATTAAGCAGACATAGTATATAAACTTTTCCACCACACTATAAAAATACCAGTTTCAAATCAAGTTACAAATTATCCTTTGAGACAGGTTATTAATTCAAATGTGCACTCTCAACCCTATTAAACTGTCATCTTCCCTGGAATGGGGATAGACACAAATCAAACACACAGAACACCCTGGTCATGGTGTGGGAGTAGAAACTCAGCTGATGGAGGGTTTGTGAATGACCTTTCTCTTTGTACCAGGCTGCATCACACTCTCCAGTCAAAGACCCACTCAGTTGCTAAGGGTCCTTAATCTAGTGCAGGTGCAGGAGTTGTTTGCCCCAGACTGCTGGCGGCAGCAGCGGCGGCAGCGCTGGGGGCGCGGGGAAGGGCAGGAACGTGTTCCTCGCGTCTCCTCCTGCTCCCCGGATAGGGCTGTGTGCCTCCCACGGCTGGATTGGAAACTTGGATTTGTTTCAGAACCCCTGAATTACTTTTTCCCCCGACATTATCAGTATAAATTCTTCATGAAGTTCTTCTCATGTTTAGCTTTACAAAGAAGAGCGGATGAGTCACAGGTTTCTGAAAGCATTTAGTTCTCGGAATTGGACTTCTCAGATATTAATTAGAAAACGTAAGAGCAATGAAAACAACAACTATAACAGCGTTTCTCCTGATGCTTTTGGAAAAATATAAAATATGAATCCGATTAGTTTAAATAATTCTGGTGTTGGATAATTGTTTTGGTCACAGGTTTTATTTTCTCCTTGATGCTATGTGTTGTAAAGTCAAGTCAAGTTGAAACAATAGGGAGAGGGAAGGAAAAAGTAGCTTGGTATCTTGTGAACACCAGCAGTATCATTATCGTCCCTTTGTTTTCAAAAATAGCCTAATGAAAGGCTCCTTCAGAAGCTAAATGCCTTTGTTGAATCCTTTCTCTGGAGCTATTTACCAGCACAAAAGACTTCAGCCTAAGAATCAACACAAAACCCAGAAGAAAAACAAGGATATATAGAACAAATGTGCTGCCAATCTAATGCTATTACTTAGCATTACTTTTTATTTCTGTATAGCCAGGAACTGAGGTTTTTGTGTTCCTGAAGATCAGGATTTTGGTACTTTCTGAAGTTCTGAAGGTCTGTTTCTGATCCTTTCATTTAACAAACACTAGGAAGTGATAAATCTGTATAATTCTCCTTAGAAGTACTAGTGGACGTTTAAACACTCTGAAATTATTTAGCTCCTCAGTAAATTAACTGAATGCCATTTCTACTCTTTGTGAAATTATTCCCTGCAATTAAAGGTCTGTATTTAGTTCATGTGACCTCTCTGCAGAGTTTGTACTTCAGTTGCTTTTAGACAAATTCTTAAGACAACAGTAGCCCAAGCCTTGTATTTTCCATCAAGCTTCTGACTACACTGTGAAAAAAAGAACTTCTACGGATGCTGACAGTAGGATTCACATGCATTTTGCAGTTGGATATATTAACAGTCACTGTAGAGGTGACACTGTATATTCAAAGCCAGAGTAACTATACTGCCTGCATTATTTGTTCTTCTCTCACCCTAATCCAGAGCATGGTGAACAGATGCAATAGCTTCTTTTGATCAGCAATTTCCTGTCCTCAAAGGACCTTGTGAAATTGCCTCTCCTTCCCATTTCCAGATGGTCATTGAGAGGTTCTGTAGAATTAGGTTTTGAAAACATTGTTGAAACATTATCTCATTCTGTTCCCTGTGATTATGTTTTCATTACTTTTATGAGAAGGGCTGCGAAGCCTCTCTGATCTGAACAGAGGCCATTGTTGCCTGAGACTTGGATAGCACCACATCCAAGTTGTCCTTGAAACTGACCCGATAATTTTGCACAGAAATTGGTCATAAATTATCTAGAAATGTAGAATTTATGAGAGTCTCTTTTTGCTCAGGGCAACTTTATCTTGCCATATCTCTCAGGGTCTTCAGTTCTTCCTGTCACAATCTGAAGGATACCTGTGTGCTGAAGGTTTGGTGTTGTCTGAGTAACAGTAGATTTAAGACATACATTTGGGCTATCCAGTGGTTTGTTTTGCACACTGACTGGGAGAAAGTGCCAACAGTAACACCCAATAAAGTTCCCATTGGTAAGAACTTTGCCAGCTATCAGTCTTGTGTTTCCTGTCTATGCAGTTTTCCATAGAAAGTTTTAGATATGGATCACAAGAATTGGTTTTTTTTTGACAGGCCTTCTCTTGATGTTCTTCAAGTGTGGAGAAGTATAGAGGGTTTCTGTTTCTCAAAATATTTCCATGGATCATGTTCCAATTAAAAATGTATACATCTTATTATATGCATGAGCTGCCTCTCCTGAGATGTACAACTTGTGACCTACTTTGAAAACTGTACTAGTGCAGTTTCCCAACTTCTGTTGGACTCTCTTTCTCATTAGCTGCAGCAATATCCTTCACTATGTTGGAGTCTGCTTTGGATGTGACCTGATGTCCACAGTAACTCTTGCTGTCATCCATCTTTGTGTTGGCAAGCTTCCATTTTATGTCAACATTCCTGCAAGAACAACTGAAGAACGACACTGAATCATGTCAAGTCAGTGTAACCCTTTCTCAGTTAAAGAGATTTATTTTGATAACCTGAGGCTCTGGGCTCTGTGGAGCATCTGGATGGCTGGACCCCTGTTCCTCTGGCCTTTGGTAGCTAAATGATCTCATGAATCTGATACAGAGCTGAGCTCATTTATCTTACTCTTCCTTATGTTCAAGGTTTGGATTGCTCTGTGCTACTTTGCACTGCCATTAAAATCTTCTCTCCATTTTTCTGTCATATGCTATCAGTCTAAGCTAATATTTGATCAGAGTTAGCTGATAAATCTAATATAAACTATCAGAGTGCTTCTGGAGACAGTGTGGTGCTGGTTTCTACTGCCCTTGCTATGTGCTACTAAAAGAGGTGCCTCTCTCTCTGCCCTTAAAAGGAATGGAGTCTGCCTACCTACCTGTGTGCCTAGGTGCTTAAGTGATTGGATAGATATTTCCTTAGGTGCAAATAAACCATATCACCAATACAGACGACTTGAATGGGGCAAGAGGAAGCCTGGGGAGAGGTTTAATAGAATACAGGGAGACTGAGGAGAGAGGGGGTGTGAAGAGTTAGGAGTGGACCTAGGATGGGTAAGCAGAGAGCTGGAGGTGTTGTGTGGGAATATAATCAGACAGAAGGATGGGGAGCTAATTGGAAATGAAAAGGTGTTTTAGGTGAAAAAGAAGAGACAGAAGTAGGTACAAACCATTAAAAGAAGTGAGGGAAAAGAACAGTCTGTAGAAGATTATGAGGTTACAGGAATCATCAGAGTACATGGGCAGAAGGAAGAAGATCACTGCTGCTTCTGTCCTCTCTCTGGAGTCCCTGTCACCTCAGCCAGTTAAAGGAGGAAGAGTGCCCTTGTGTGCATGTGTAGACTTAAAACTTGACTGTGATATGATCTTACAGTGGGGAACTGGGGGACCTTTGATTTTAAAAGTAAAACCATGGTGCAATGTGATAGTTTTGTTTTCATCAGAAATTGGCAGCCACAGCCTGGTTTAATTCACAGTGCTTGCAACTGCTTGATGTCTATCTACAGGAGAAAGACATTTTCCACCTGTGTACCCTTTATGAGTTTACTTTAAATTAAATTCATTAGGCTCTCCAAAGGTCATTAATGAGATTCTGACGTGCTCAATGGGCCCCCAAATACATTCTCATATTAGTTATGATCTTTTGATTAGAATCACAGAATCATAGATTTTAGGGGTTGGAATGGACCTTACAGATCATCTAGTCACAAGCCCCTGCCATGGGCAGGGACACCTTCTACCAGACCAAGTTGCTCAAGTCTTCATTCAACCTGGCTTCACACACTACCAGGATTGGGGCATCTGCTACCTCCCTGGGCAGCATGTGCCAGTGTCTCACCACCCTCACAGGAAAAAACTTTTTTCTAATATCTAATCTAAACTTCCCATCCTTCAATTTGATCCTGTTACCCCTTGTCCTATCATTGCAGGTCCTAGCAAAGAGGTTTGCATTAGCCCACCTCTCAAGCCTGTCAAGGTCCCTCTGGATGACACATCCCTTCCCTCCAGCTCTGACTGCCCCTTATACACTGAGTTCTCCACCCATCAAATCCATGTCTCTCCAATTTAGAGACAAGGATGTCGTGCAGGACAGTGTCAAATGCCTTGCAAAAGTCCAGGTAGATGATATCATTTGCTCTGCCCCTATCCACAGATTCAGTGGCCCCATCATAGAAGGCCTCCAAATTCATCAGGCATGACTTTCCCCTGGTAAAGCCATGTTGGTTATTACCAATCACCTCTTTACTTTTCACGTGCCTAAGCACATTTGCTTATAAATTATACATACAAGGAAAATGTTAGGAAATCTATTCTTTCCAGCAGCCATGCCATAAAATGTTTTGCATTCCATCACTTGGATTGCGAAGAATACTTTCAGCTTAACGTATATTTTATGAAAGTTTTCATTTTTCTGTTCATAAAATGGGTTATTTGCAATATAGCAATTAATAAATCCAGATTGGGTGTATCTCCTAACACACATAGTTAAGACATTTGTAAAATTCATCCTTTAAATTCAGGGTTCATAGTTTGATTCAAGAAACAGAGTGTTATATATTAGAGATATTGTGTCTGCAGTCATATCTGGAACATGTTTTCTGAGTTTTCTTTAAGAATGATGAAATCCTTACAAGTTCAGCTGTGTAAAGAATTGACTTTTTAGCTCTCAAGTCAAATGAGAAACTCATGACACTGTGCTTCTGCTAATTCTTGAAAGTATAATATATTTGCAAAACATTGGTTCAGTTGACATCAAATTAAAGAAGTATTATTTTTGGTTTGCTTTTTCGTCTTTAAAATCTAAAAGTAGTTAGAGTTCTGAAGAAAAATTGCATTGAAAAGAGAAAAATAAACAAGACTTTCAAATGTTTCTGCATCAAATGGTTCAAGATTTTATGCTTTTAGTGGCTAAAACTCAGAGAATTTCAGAAGAATTTACCAATGAAGATGCATTTGTTAGTGTGGCAAAATAATGTCCTGCTTATTAGAGGAGAAACATGTATTCTGAAGCAACAGAACAAACAAATTCTATGCAGTGTTGCAGCAGTAATACCCAGTTCCTTCCCTTGCGTAGCCAGTTGTCTCTTGCCACTATCTCCACTCTATGCTTTCAGTCACATTTTGCAACTCTAATTCTGCAGGTTTTCCATAGCTCCTTATCACAGCAGCCCTCCAAGCATGCTGCAGAGCCTCTGATCTCTACATGTGGGGCAACACAGTGAGTGGGTCAGCAGAGGGAGATTTGAGGAATGTTTGGTAAACTGATGCAACAAAGCAGTCATTTCTGGGAGACAGACTTCAGGTTGATATTCAGGTCTGGTTGGTGGTAAGAAGTGGCCATATATTTGCTTGGGCTGGAGGACAAGAAAACATGTACTGTTGTGTTGCTTAAATTCTTGTTTCTTTCATGAAGATAATGCATCATTACATCCTTAGAAGCTGAACAGAAATCTTTTTTATGTAAAGGCATTCACAATTTTATCACAACCTGTTACCTAATGGTACTGTAAATTGTTCTGGGTATTATATAGATGTTCTTGGCTGCAGATGAACTGGTTTGGGCATTTCCTAGAAATCAAACAGAGGCACTTTATTGTTGCTGAGAGTTAACTGGAGACTGTGTACTTCATACAAGAAGAGGTTTCCCTCCTGGTAGTAAAGGAACTGAAGTTTGCTACCAGTCCTGCACACAGACTCTCTGGTTCATCCAATTGACCCCATCCTTACCATGCTACTGCCTGCACTGGTTCATTGCTTCATTCTGGGTCCCTGGTTCTGGAAGAGTGAGGGTAAGAGCTATTTGCCCACTGTCATTTGAGCAAAACCTAACAAACCAGCCCCTGCTTCTCCATGGTGAGACTTGGCAGGCTGTCTGCCTGTGGCACAAAGGTTACTAATAAAAGACTTTGCCCAAGTAACCAAGCTGACTGGTAAGGTGTTAGTAAAGAAAAGTGCTGCTGTGTTGAACCATTCACACCAAGTGACCAAATTTTCCCAAGAGGTGCAGAACTTGTTTGCAAGTACACACTATATCTGACCATATAGCAGTAGCACTAGAGCTATTTCAATATTGGAAAGAAAAAAGGTTATGCATTTTTCCAGCACAGCACATGGTCGGATGGGGCTGTGGCCTTTCACCCTGACATTCTCAGCAAATGTTGCACTTTGTGTAAATGACTCATAAGACATGCCAGCTTTGGTAGTTAGGAAACGTGTCTGTGCCCTCTGGCTGCATTAAAAGCCAATAACCAGAGCAGTAAACAGACTACAATTTTTCGGCATTTGGGAGAAAGTTGCTTTTAAAATGTTCTTCTGTATTTGAGAGGAGGACATGACTCACTTAGCAGAGTTACATTATAAATGCTGGCTTAAAAATGTCCCATAATAGCTCTTTTCATTGCAGGGTCTCTGCTCACAGGGGCTGGAAGAGTACACCCTGCCACTCAGACCTGTTGTCCTTTTTTCCCTTGTTAAAGCAATGCTTTGATGATGGCACGGAGACAGCTGCAAACTTAGTGGTGCGAAACACCAGTTTTCTCTGATCAGATTCTTTGCCAGGGTGTTTGCACATCTGCTCTCGAAACACCCACAGCAAAACATCTCAGGAACAACACAAGTTATAAGTTACGGTCACCTGTTATTAGTAACAGTAACACTTTTATTGTTGATTTAGAGAGCAGTCATGAGTTTGTCAAAGATGGGGAGAAGTATCATCCTGGGTTTTTGTGTTCAGCAATTTTATAAAACCACAATTTAAAGCTATAAAAATATCTACAGGATCAGAGTGAAGCTTTTTTATCCTCCTCTGGTGGCCAGTTTCTGACCTGGTAGTTTTTTGTTCCTATCTACATGCTTGTATTGCTGCAGACTGCAAACTCTCTGGGTTTTCATGTGGAGGAGTGAGACTCATCTCCACTTTGCTTGATCAATATATTTAAAGACTTAGATTTAGAGAGCTGAGCACTTGAAATAGTACTAAAAGACACTCAGTGGTCTTCATAGAATTATAGGATCATCAAGGTTGAAGAAGACCTCTAAGATTACCAAGTCCGACGATTAACGTGCAACTCTGCTGTAACCCCTAAGCCATATCCTCCAGCATCAGGTCCAGATGCCTCTAAAACACTTCCAGGGATGGTGACTCCACCACCTCCCTGGGCAATCTGTTCCAGTGCCTTACCAACCTAAAGTGTAAACATTTTTCCTAACATCTAATCTGAATCTCTCCTGTCTCAGCTTATGACCATTCCCCCTACTCCTCTCCCTGCAGGCATGGCAGCAGAGACCACACCTCTCTTCAATGCCCTTTCAAGTAGTTGTAGAGGGCGATGAGGTCACACCTGAGCTGCCTCTTCTCAAAGCTAAACAAATCCAATTCCCTCAGCTGTTCCTCATACAACATGTGTTCTAGACCTTTAATGAGCCTCATTGCCCTTCGCTGGTCTCACTCCAGTGTCTCAAAGCCCTTTTCAAATTGAGTGGCCCAAAACTGAACACAGTACTTGAGGTGTGGCATCACCAATGGCAAGAACAGGGGGATGATCACTTTTCTAGTCCTGCTGGCCACATTATTCTTAATAGAGGCCAAGATGCTGCTGGCCTTCTTGGGCACCTGTGCACACTGTTGGCTCATATTGACCTGCTGTCCACCAGCACTTCCAAGTCCCTTTCTGATGAATAATACTCAAGCCACTCCTCCCCCAGCCTTTAGCACTGCATGGGGTTGTTCTGTCCCAAGCGCAGGACCAGCACTTTGCCTTATTGAACGTCATGCAGTTGTCCTCAGCCCATTGATCAAGTTGGTCCAGGTCTCTGTAGAGCTTTCCTACCCTCAAGCAGACTGATGCTCCCACTTAGTGTCATCTGCAAATTTACTGAGGATGCACTCAATCCTCATGTCCAGATCATCAATAAAGATGTTAAACAGTTCTGGTCCCAATACTGAGCCCTGGGGAGCACCACTAGTGACCAGCCACCAATTGGATTTAGCTCCATTAACACAACTCTCTGGACCCAGACAACCAGCCAGTTTTTCACCCATTCAAGACTCCACCCATCCAAGCCATGAGCAGCCAGTTTTTCAAGACGTATGCTGTGGGGGACAGTGTCAAATGCCTTGCTGAAGTCCAGATGAATCACATTTGCAGTGGCATTTTCCTGCTCTGAAAGCCTGTTCTTTTAAATTTTCTTTGTCAGATGACTTCATTGAATTTATCTCATTAGGAAAATAGTTCTGAAAATGACCTTCAGTGTCAAGACTAGAAATTGTGGTGGAAAACAATGGGCAAAGCAAACAAAAATGAGGATCAATATTACCATGCATTTGAGTGATAAGATCTGGAATTGAAACAAATGCTATTTTGTTCAAATTTTGTTGAAATAGGTTTGCATATTTTGTTCAAATGGCCAATACTAAATAGAAGCAACAGATTATTTCAGATAATGCACACAAGTATATATGTGTAATGTCACTGTAGAACCTGATGAGATAAGCAGAAAAGCACTAATCATAAATGATTAACAATACATCAATGTTATGAACTAATTTTGAATAATATGGGCAAAATTTCCTGAGCAAAAGTTCTTCTGTAAGGTTTGTATTCCCAAAGCATGATAATTTCTAACCAGACGCACAGTGTTATTGATGATGAATAGCCAGGAAGCCTTTTGGAGGAATATGGGAATAATACATTTAAGAATAAAGGAATGTTTTACAGTGTGCACAAATATGAAATTTTGGAGGTTTTCCTCTTCAACTCTGCTCTTAAGAGGTTTTCTCTTCAACTCAGCAAGAGGTTTTGTTGAAGGTTCAGCTATCACCAAACTGGTATAATTGTTCCCACTCAGATTCAATATTGTAGGGAA
>NW_008674350.1:58804-79022 GCF_000695815.1 Acanthisitta chloris
TTCTGTTGCCTCTGTTAAAAACAGCTTTAATGATAAGCACACGGCACTGCAGCTTGTAATGCAGCAGTATGAAAATTAGGAAAATATTTGGGATGCAAGTATTTTTAAGAGTGTATCTCAACTTGTTCTACCTACCTTGAAGATAGACCCTATGGAAAAGTTTGGTTTAATTTGAGCAGCCATTCAAGCAAGGGCTTGAAAAATTTCAGTACCCAAGACCACACTCATGAACTGTTTGCTTGAACAGGGATAAAGAAGGGATATTGATGTATTGATATTTTCCACTGTCTGGCTGCTGAATCAAATTTCTTCTGTGAGTCCTGATCAAAAATCAGAGATGACCTTAAAGATCAGCTTGTCCCAACCCCTCTGCCATGGGCAGGGATACCATCCACTAAATCAGGTCTGCGAGTCTTTAAGGCATATTTCAAGATAGCTTGAGCAACTGTAGAGTATGGAACCTGGGTAAGAGCTGTACAAATGCAGGATACTTCAGAAAGTGTCTGAAGGGACTGTTCTGAGAGGGTTTGTATTAACTTAGCCCTTACAGGGTTATCTTCTATTTGTTTCCTTTTCCCTTTGCCTGATGCAGATTTACATAAAGATAAAATATTTTTAGTTTTGAAATTAATCTCTATAGCATGTAAGTGCTACACTGAGTTGTTCCAAGGCATCTGCAGTGTATTAAAAATGTGGATAAAGGGGACAAACTGGGCTTATATAAATATAACATCTTTACTAATTATCTACATGAACCTGACTAAAACCCCCAGAATCCCAAAATATGGATTTATGTCTTGAATGAAATCTTGAAATGGAAATGCCAAAGAGCAATTTCAAAGTTAGGTACAAAAGCATAATATGTCTAGGATAGCTACAGAGTTTTGGTGGCTCTTTGATTTACTGAATCAAGTATCTGTTTATACAGTTGTTTTTTGGCATAGTGGATATGCACCTTTTACAAGATATCTACAGCCTTATGTCCTTTTGTATTAAAAAATCCCCACATTTTATATTTCAGTAGCTCAATGGATATTTCATTCTCATTAAGCTGAAACAACATAAACCTCTCTCTCTCTCCTAAAGATACACATTCAAAGAGTGAATTGCAAAATTTGAGAAACAAAATACATAAAATATCGAGGGGGTAAACATGCTATAATGAAGAAGATATTAAAAAATGTATAATCAATTCATATAATGTAGTTGAAAACTCAGTTCTCTAATGTTAGATTCTTGTTTGCCCTTGGTTTTCTAGTGATGTTTTGGTTACAAGGACTGAAATACAGCCTGATGGAAATCAAAACCTGAATTTACTCCAGACTGCAATTAAAATTCTACTGGTACATTTAAATGAGAATATGGTCTGAAATGTTTGAAAACAAATAAGACTGGATGAAACGTCTCTACCTTCTTTGGAGAAAGATTGCTCAACTAGGATATGTGTTGAGTAATAACAAATGTGCTTGAGAAGCCCAGAAAAGTGTCATTGATTCCAGCTGAGGTTCCTTCTGAGCTTCTGGCTTGATTTGAGTGGTGATCTCAAAGAGAAACTCAAAGGTCTCATACCATTGTGAAGCCAAAACATGAAATCTGTTTGCTCAGATCTAGAAGAGCTGAAACTGCTGGTTCTTGTACAGCTGTCTCTTTTCTCGCCCATCCCAAATAACGTCTCTCTACCGATCTGCTTATTTTCCTCATGTTTTGACGTAACATGGGCAGCAATCAGGCAGGGAAAAGTACAATATATGGGGCAGAGTACTGAAGCAGTTGGGAACTGGCCTGTTTTTGAGTGACCAGGGACAGCATGCTGCTCTCTGGCACCACTTTCACCTGGAACTGGGGTGCTGAGTAGACTGCTTAAAGTCATTCCAGTTTGACCCCAACCAAAAGAAAGGTTTTGACATTTGTGTATTGCCTGCCACAAGAAGACTTGTTTTGCCAACAGCTGTTGTAAGACAGATCCTCTAAACTCATTTCTTTGTCAGCAAAGGGAAAGCTACTTATGGCTGAATTTATTTTCACTGCTGTTTGGGCATTAAAAAGCTCCACAGTGTTCTGCTGTTTCATTTAGCCTTGCTGTTAACACATCTCTCATTCAGTCCATGTTTACTGGAGGCATGAACCTTATGAACTTGTCCTTAAAGCCCACCAGAAGGCAGTGTGAGCAGCGAGCATCAAAACCAGAGCTCTCTATATCACTAGAGACTGACTAGCTTCAGTACTTATCAGCTCTTGTCTTGCTGCCTCTTATTTTGGAAGTGGGAATACACCAGATGTCTGTCAGAAAAATGCTGCAGCTTGTGACAGGAATTAATAAAACAATGAACAGTGTGCTGGAGGCACTGAGATCTAGCTAACGCATTTGTCAGAGAAATCTGTTTCACATCTAGAAGAGTTATATATGAAGCAGCAAACTTGTTTGTCTGTAGATTGAAAAATAATTTTGTGACAGGGGAACTGAGTGCAAATCAAGTGAATGGCAACTTGTGCTCATTAATGAACTTGCAGTGCTTGAAATAGCAGTAACGATTTATAGCTTTGCCCTAGCAAAATGCCAGGTTACTAACCTGAATGACACTTTTGAGAAGTGATTAAATATCTTGCTAAAATTTGTTGCCTACTGCTACTGCAAGTATGCCCTGTTTCACTCACCAAAATGTTGCATTTCACAAGGACAATAGTCTTCCAATATATGCCTTTATTCATAGTTTTCATCTAGACAGTGCCCACAGCCCATTATAAAGCTAAACTGATACAAAAACTGTAAGGAAGATCCATTCCCACAAGAAACACACATGCTTTTGGACTTAAACCCCACAACATCTGGGCAATTTAAAACATTTTGCAGTAGAAAAACTGATTACACATTAAGCCATTATTTTAAAATGCCAAAACTAATTATTTAAAGGTGACAATTTGCTAATTAGTATTCATGTGATTAAAAGAAAAGTCTCTTCTTCCCATTTGATTCCTCTAATGGTGAAGAATATATGAACCAGAAACACCTATCGCCACCAAAACTAGACTCCCTGAGGAAGTACTTACCTGGTCAAACCCTCCCATGTCATCATGTTTCTGTAATTAAAGGTCAGAAACAGAAAGACATCTTTGAGATTACATGTTGAATTGAGCTATAAAAATGTTTTGTGGTTGCTTAGGCATGAACTCTGTAGTGTAAACAGAGATAAGTTGTCTCAACTCTTGGCAGCAAGGCAGCATTAGAGCTCCAAAATGAGCTGGAAGCAACCCTATGACTAGGAGATCTCTCAATAGTGGGTGAGCAGGAAGCCTGGCTTAGGCACCCTTGACGTGTGCTCTTGCACAGCCTTGTGTGTTGGTCACCTACCAGATTTCAGAAAGTTTGCCTGGCACACAGATGAACTGTGGGAGAAGATAGTGAGAAATAACCTCAAACTTCCAAGGACCCACTAAGCCTTAAACGAAACCAAAGAAATCCTTTGAAATTGTCTGTAGTGGTTCTGTGGTCACTTGCAATATTTGCATATGCTTTTCTTGCTGGTGGACCAGATGAACACAAAACACCAGGGTTGGTGGTTATTTTTTTAAATTATTATTATTATTATTACTTTTTGGTGAATGAAAACACTTGCTTCTGGAGCTTCATAATATCAGTCTTAAACTACCCAAGATAGCTGTGCAACCCCTCCTTACTGTGATTATGGGGTTTTTTTAGGTATTTTTACCATGCACAAAGACATTTTGCAAGTAGGATATACACTGCTAAGAGTATTAATTAGTTAATTATTGGCCAAGCAGTCATCAGTCAAGTGGGGAAGAGTTAGCCTATGTTGCTCTTTGGAACTGTCTGGTCCTTGCTGAGTTGCCATCTGCCAGTGCTCTGTGTTCTTTCCTTGGGTCTTTATACTGGTTCACTATTATTCCTCTCAAATGCTTGAGCTGTTAACTATTACCAATTATTATTCAACAATCACATCTCTGTGTTTCCATCTTGGCTTTGGTTGGGCTTTTTTAATCTCTAGATCACATACTTTTTAAAACCTTAACAAGAGTTTTACCAATAAAATTAAACTGAGGCTACACAGCCTGACTGCATCAAACTATACTTGGGATAATAGATGGCTGAACCTTGGGGCCACAGGTTTCAGCTGCAGCAAGCTCTTTGTGGGCTTTGCAGAGCTGCCTGCTCAGCAATATCTGATGATTAATTTTATAGTCTTCCTATAATTTCATGCTTTCCCTGAACAAGATGCTTATGGAACCTCTCTATTTTTTGGTCTGGACAGATCTACAGCACAGAGTTATCCTGCTATGCTCAGCAGTGGTTACATACTTTCAGAATAAAGATGTTCTATAGCTTTAAGCTTTACAGTGAGCCATATAAAAAAAGGATCATAAAGAAAGAAGAGTGTTGTTTGTTGTGCTGAAGATAATCTTCCTATTCTGCTGAAGATAACATTCCATCTTCAGAAGGTGATCCTGAGTTAGAGTTGGAAAGATGGAGAGTGACATACTGATGGCTGTGTGATAGTAACGCCGATAATATTGAAAAGGACACAGAATTGCTCTTGGAATTGAAGAGATCAAAGTGCCCAAGAATCAGAGAAAGTTTAATCCCTGGAGACTGCTGTGGTAATTGATGAAGCCTGTCTTGCCAACATGTCCTTTCAGGAGAGACCAGAAAGCTACCCACTGGTGATACAAATCATAAGGGTCATGGTGGTAGCTATGAAGATGGAACCCTTTCAGGAGAGACCGGAAAGCTACCCACTGGTGATACGAATCATAATGGTCATGGTGGTAGCTATGAAGATGGAAGCCAAGTGAGGCTGATACTTTGCAGTTCTGGAAAATTGAAATTATAATTGAGATATTTGATAGCTTAATACTAATAAAGCTGACACTACTGAGTCAGCAGTGAGCCGTTCCAGCAATGAGCGTTAAACACCTGCTGAAAATCTATTAACAGAACTGTGGCCAGTAGACTGAAGGATGTGATTATTTGGTGCTTATGAGGCTACTATATATAGCGTGGTGTCTGATTTTGGGGGCTCCAGTACAAAGGGAATGTTGAGGAACTGTAGAGAATCTGCAGAAGGGCTACTTGGGTGGTCAGGGAGCTGGTGTGTATGGTGTGGGAAGGGTTACTGAGAAAAATGGGGTTTTCTAGCATGGAGGTGAGAAGTGTAAAGGGTCTTAAGTTTCTGCCTCTCACTACCTGGAGAGGAGGTATAGAGAAGGCAGAGACAGGCTCCTCTTAGAGATGCCAAGATGCCATGGCAGAAAGTTGTAGCAAGGTAAATTTTGCCTCCATATACAGGGGAAAAATGCACAATTTTAAGCATTTAAAGGACTGTAATAGGTTGCAAAGAGAAACTTGGGGTTTTCCTCCTTGGAGCTTTTCAGAATTTAACTGGACAAGACCATGAGGAAACCAATTTACTAGTTGAGCTAGTTCAGCTGTGAATTCCAAACTGGGAGATCTCCATAGATCCCTCCCAAGTTAATTTTTTCCTATGATTTTCTGCTAGTAGACTACGTATCAGCACCTTTTCATTTTGTGTTCCTGACAGAGCTGTTGAGCAGGAAGTTAAAAGATAGCAGATAACTCATAATTCTTCCCCAAGCTGCGAAGGGCAAGAAACAATCCAAAATAAGCTAGTCCTTCAGACTTCTGACTTCAAAGTGCTGGACCAATTCCAGCCTTTGAATCCTGCAGTCTGATTCAAGCAACTCTTGTATCAGTATTAGTTTATAAGAACTCAAATTTGCACTGACAATGTAGAACTAGATTATCTAATTAAATTTTCATTTCACTCTGATTTATTGGCTTATTTTTTAAAGCCATCTGTGCTACAGAAACACAGATGCTAAATGATTAAAAGCCTACTTTTTGTCCTAACTTTTATTTAAATCCTTAAACTTCAAAATATCTTCCTTGACCAGCGTGACTATCACTCTCATTGTAAAACTGAGCATGTCTGAGAAGGTTTTCAGTATGTGGTTTGAAAAAATGTTCCCCATGTGCATATTGACTGGTTGGGCATGAAGGTATGAATGGGGCAGCCTTCTGCATTAAAGGCCTGTTCATAAGCCCTGCGGTTTGCCCCACAGTCTAAGAGAACACTGTGTGAAAAAGAGCAACCAAAGCCACACAGAGGTATAAACTAAATAGAATCTGAAGTCGTAAGGCAAGAGTAATCAGTGGAAAGCAAAACCCAGAGGAAGGAATTCATTATGAACAGCAAGGTCTGTGGGTTGCTGATATGTTATCTTTGCTGGTCATCCTGACTCACCAGCATGCTGAGTCTGTCTAAATGGCTGCAGATACGTTTGACTTGCCTTGTAACCACAATCAGTCTCTCCAAAATCGTTCTCAGACAGCGTGAGAAAAGTGTGACCTGACTCACGCAGAGAACAGCTACTCCCAGGAAACTTGAGTGCTCCGAAGTCTTACCCTAGCTGGGAGCACTGCTATTGTCTGGGAGCTGAGGGGTGCCAGGAGGGCCTGGAGCAATTTAGTGAGCAGTTAATTAAAAGAAAACAAGTTACAGTTTCATCTCATTTGCTGAAGAAGATGGTTAACTCCTTGTTGTAGCAGGCTGCCAGTGGTTTGCTGTGCTGGGATGAAAGCCCATCCTCTTCAATCACTCCCCAGCAGAGCAAAATTACCAGTGTCAGAAAAACTCATTTTGTGGCATTAATCAGAATGGATTAAAATGGAACAATTTCTGAGCTGCCCTGAAAGAATAGCTGTGGGACATCAAAGAGAGCTTGTGATCCACAAAACCAGAAGACTGTGTCCTCTGCTTTGAAATATTGTAGTCAGCCAAACATTTACCGGAATGACATGATAACTGCATTGTGTTTAAAAGCACTTTGGTGTTTAATCACTCGTGTCCTATCTCTTCCATTGTAATATAATCAGGTAAGTAATCGTGTGGTGTGTTCAGGTGCTTTTGTTGGAAGAGTTGGACAATCCATTTAAAATCTTTGACTGCTTCTTGATTTTAGGTGTTCAGTAATGATGGATAATGAACTACCACAGACTCCACTCAATCCATTAGGAATAAATTCATTGCTATGTATGTTATAGCTGGGTGCAATCATTTTAAGCAAGAATGTTTCCCTGGCTGCTTTGAAAATTATTTTTCTTCTTCTAAGGAAAGAAAACGCAGACTGTGTGTAGAATTGTGGTATTATATAATTCAAAAATTATCTTGCCTTGAAAATCTGTTTTAGTAATGTATTTGAATTTGCCACACAGCAACATATTTGACAAGAGGAAAAACGTTTTCTTACAAATCCAGATTTCTGGATGGTCTGTGGAACTTGGAAAAGGCACAAAATGTCCCACACTATTTCTGTACTTAAAGGAGAATAACGTATGTACAAGCTGCATATGCAGGAGATATATGGGATATGATTTTCAAATGTAAAGTGAGAAAAATACGTCTGTTCAGATTCTTTTCCACTTCACGTAACATCTCACATCTACTATAGTCATGTATATGTTATTGCTGACTGGAAACCATTAATTTGTACTTGAGAGATCCACAGAAAGCCTAGACCCCCCAGAATCTCACTGTGGTCACTACCATCTAGTCATTAAAACTGTCTCTTGCAAAAGTTTGTGGGACTGTAGTATATAGTTCAGTAGAAACGACAGCTTGATGCTCAGTACCAGTCAAGAAACCAACCAAGCAAACAAACCCCTCCAAATAAAATGCTAAGAATTGCTAAGAGAGGAGTAAAGAATAAAATACTGTGATGCCATCACATAAAGAAATCCACACTTAATACTGTACTGAAGTCTGCTCTCCCCAGCTCAACAATACACAATGCCATTGGAAAAGATCCAGAGGCAAGTCACAAGAATGATCCAAATTATGCAGTGGCTTCCATGCAAGGAGCAAATGAGTTAGGATTTTTCAGTCTGAAAAAACAGGCAAATGGCAAACAAGGGGAAAAGACAACAGAAATCTATACTCCTAAGTGCCATGAACAGGATGGATAGGAATCCCTTGTTTATATGATAGGTTTAGAATAAAGGAGGTGATTTGTTCCCAATATGAATTCAGACTGTGTAGTAGTTCTGCTGTAGGTTGTTCCAGATATTTCAAGTTTACCAAAATTCAAGAGAAACCCATGAAGAGCTATTTCATATGAGGTTGCAATTCTGTCGCATGAAGCCCTTGAAGGCTGAAAACTGTTCTGATAAATTACTACCATGTGTTCCTTGGGGTTTTTATACCTTTTGCTAGACATTCACTTTTGGCTAAAGCCAGGGTAATGAACTAAATAAAGCTTATTCTTGCCCCAGTACAGCTATTCTTACATAACCTGAATTAAACTGCAGTTTAAAAACATGGGAACATCAGTATGGAGCACATATGGGGGAGGAGGAAATGGGACAGCATGGCATGAGACTTGAAGTGCATATGATGACACAGGCAGTGCCATTGGGAAGGCTGGAGCATCACCAGGTCTTCTGGCAAGTTAACGCTCATGTAAAAGGCTTTTTTTTCACCAGTGGGTATCAGGTATTTATGCCAGTAGAGCTAAGACTGTGCAAGGTCGTCATTATTTTACATGAATGGCAGAAACAAACATAGCTATTGATTACTGAATTACTATTTTAATTTCTCTAGTAAATAATGCCCACTTGAAACTTAATTGGAAAACTTGCTTACTTCTTTGTTTTGCCATGACTCCTTTGATTGCAGTGTGACATACAAAGACAGAATTTGACTCACATGCTCTGTTTTGCAAGGAAATGTCTAATCTATTTTGTATTTAAGAAACACAGGAGATGTGTTTTTGGTCTTTTACTCCAGGGATATATGCCTGCAGTGTCAGACCAGCAGTTCTGGATAATGTCTCACAAGATGCAGAAAAATACTGGAAAGATGTTTGTGAACTCAGCAAATTTTAATGGTTTACTTCATTTTATTGTGTCCATCCAAGTACATAGTATGAAGAGATATATCACATGGGAGGCAAGGAAAAGGATCTTCAACAACCCTACATAGGGTGATTAAGAAGTTAATTTCCTTTGAATCAGGCTTCAATTTCTAGCTGCACAAGTTTTGGAGACAAATTAAAGCATCAGGTTTCAGGAATGTCAAAATACACATCTCTACTACTGATTATTGCATTTAGAAATAGCTTCTACGTAGCCTTTGTCAGAGTGCCTGGAAGACTTTAATTTACACTAGAACAGTTAAGTACATCATATGTTAACTTATTGAATAATTTTGTCACATGAACTCACCCTAATCTACACCTTTCCCTGTGAGTAGGTGGTGTGAGCAAAGTGTCTGGCAGACTTTGACCCTGAGATTTTTAAATCAAACCAGCCTAGCTTTAGCACTACACAGTTGTACATCCTCATGTGAAGCAATGGACCATTTCCTAACAACTGAGCTGTGCTACATCGCTAAATCAAAACAATATTTCCATAGTGCCAAGCACAGTGGGTGAGTCAGATCCCTTCTGGAATTGTTTCTCGGAAAAATTGTCACAGTACTTAAAGATTCATTTTTCTGAGGTGTCCCATATGCATATGATATGCCTTTCAAATAATTGCTGAGGATCTGTCTGTAATATTAACACCTGTTCTCTGTAACTGACTCTTTACAAACTGTGCCTTTATTGTGCATTTTTGCATCAGAATGCAGAATCAGTGACACAATGTCTGATTGTAGGAATTGCATTAATAAAACAGTAGGAGAGCTCCCAGCTTCATCTGGACCAGATTATATATATCTAATCAAGTCATATTGAGCTGTAAGATATCAACTGATTACTGAAACCCCTTCTAGTGTGAGGCAGCAGCTCGGTTTATACAGGAAAGATGATTACTTCTGTTTCCAGAGAATTCAGACAGATTCTTCCTCTGAATATACATCTATTGATGTATATTCAATATACAACAAGAGTCTTTTTTTTTTTTTTGTGGGACTGGACTCTCCATTTTATCCTCAGAGAAAAAAAAAACCATTTTAATGGATACATTTTACTTCCTCTGCTCTGAGTCAGAATCATCCAAGGAAAGGATGAGTCACTCAGCCAAAATAATTTTCGAAGAGACAGCAACATCTTAAGAGGGATGACTTGCTACTGTAACCCTCATGCTCAGAGGTTGTTCCCCAGAGAGGTGTGTGGAAGGAAGGAATACCACCCACTGAATTTGGGCAGTGCCAATCCCGAAAGGTACATACAGACTGCAGTGGCTGCTGCGACTGTAACATGTGTAAGTGGCTCTGACCCACAAAAACAGAGTGACCTTTGTTGCTGCTGCTCAGGTTGCTGAGCCAGAGAAGTACTCAGCAAGAAGCTGCCACCCTGCTTTGTATCCAGGTGGGCTTTGTATCCAGAACTGAGCTCTGGGTCAGTAGCACCACAGTGCTATGGCTGCCGGATCCAAGGTAGCCTGTTTTAGGTGTGTTCCTGCCAGCCCCTGTGTCTTGGTGAAGCAGGGCAGTTCTGTACTGAGCCAGTCTGTAAGGTCCAAAAATGCTGTGGCAGGTGGCATTGAGTGCTAAGCAGACAGACACCCTTTGGAGTTAATGCTTTTCTGACACTGCTGCATGCTGTAGGGAACTGCATTCTTCTGTGTTACTTTCTTTTTACTTTCAAAATAATCTGTTTTGATCCCAGAGGAATCCAAGGGATTGTCCATAAAATGGCAAATTCTCCCACTTCAGGGTCATTTTAAGTATTGCAGGCACAAATGAACAAATTTAGAAGGGATCATTCACTGAAACCTGAAACATAGTCCCGAGTGAGGGAGGATGTGCAAGTGGCTCTGGAGCTCTCCAAGACAAGGAAATAGGGGTTTATTTCTCTACTCTTTCTGCAACATTTGTGCACGTGCTGTGGAGATAATTTGGGCTGGGATTTGTGAAAGCATTGGCTGCTTAAGAACACAGAGTTAAAACTGTTACCCATGTAGGGTACCTTGAAGGCTGCTAGAAAGAAATTTGACACAGGCAGCCGAGCTGGTGAGAGTGAGGATGAGAGACTGTGAGAGGACATGGGAGAACTTTGCTAGCTTCTGTCTCACTCACATGTGTGCATCAAAGGTCCACCATGGATTTGCAAAGAATCACCTAGCCTAAGCACAGGGAGGAGAGGAGGAACAGAGAAAGGTAGCATGGATACTTCCCAGAACACTCTCCCAACTGGCACTGTTTCATGGCTGAGCCTGTCAGAAAGTTCAGTGCTTGTTGAAATGTCAAACATACTGCTACAGCCTAAAGTTTGCAGGAATCTTACTCATACCCTTCATTATTTCAGAGTGCTGCCCACAATGTCTGTGTTAAAGATCCTGTCAGCCTGTGCCTGGGAAACTGATTAAAACTAAAGGAGCTTATTTTTGGTGCAGTCAGTCATCTCCCATGTGGTGCTCATGAAAAGTGAGGTCTTAACTGGGATGATTTCTATGGACAGGTACAGTAAAAACATACTAAGGTTTATTGGCAGTGCTGAAAGGATGAAGTGCAACTCAATAAAGGAGCTTGGTCAGTGCATGAACTGGTAAATGAATGATCAGTGTAGCTGTGGTGTCTTTTAATAAATAAACCCCTTGACTAGAAGAAAAATGACACTGAAACACACCCGCAGCACTTTCAGGAACAGCCCATGCCTCCTTCAGAAATCATTCATCAACTTCTCGATTCTGATATTTATTCACACAAAAGAGCAGTAAACATTTTGATCTCTTCAAATCTGAAAAGATATTTCTGTGTTTGCCATGTGCTAGCCCAGGCTTTTGCTGCATGTCACTCACAACACTTCCAACAAGCTGAGAGACTGAAGAGGTATTTCTTGTTTGCCTCCCTGGAAACAGAACCAGTGTTTTAAAAATCCCTGGCACTTTGAGTGTATGGCTCCTAATTTTAACCTGCAAACAAAGCACTCCACAGCTG
This sequence comes from Acanthisitta chloris, assembly GCF_000695815.1. Lineage (NCBI taxonomy): Eukaryota > Metazoa > Chordata > Aves > Passeriformes > Acanthisittidae > Acanthisitta > Acanthisitta chloris. The sequence goes on from NW_008674350.1 coordinate 70,720, forward strand.
CTTGGATGACAAAACCGTAAGGAAAAGCAGCGTGTGACAGCCTGGTACATCCGTCTCAACAAGTGTTTTGTGCAGCTTGCTAGAAATGATGGTTTCAGTGGCAGGGAGTGGAGCTTCCCACAGTGCTTGAGATACAGATAAGCAGAGCTGAGAAGCTCCATGAGTTCATTTGTCTGATGAGTGGGGTGTGATGTCTCCTCCAACCTCACTCACCAGCAGGGATTCGGACCAGACTGATCTGCCACCAAGCAAACTGTCTTCTTTGCATGAGGACTACTGCCTGGGATTTCAAAATCTTCCTGTTTGGGGCTTTAACAGAAGCAAATACCAAGCTTTATAACGGCTTTGCAAAATGGATTTTTCAGGAGAAAAATCTTAATATTCCTGTGTTCAGGAGCTCTGTTAATGCAGGCAGGATTTTAGGCTTCAGCCTGAATGTGGCTGGAGGCAGGAGCAGCAGTGACTCCTTTGCACTGGAGCTGGAACACGCTAATGTGGTGAGAGGGAACCTGTGCATTTTGGAAAATGCACAAAACTGAAACATAAACCTGTGTGTTTCTGCATGCACAACTACACAAACATCCCTGTCTAGGTGGGAAAGTAGCCCATTTCTCACTTCAGTGGGTACAAAGTCCTACTTACAAAGGACAAGAAAGAATAATTTAATGCAGAGACCCCCACTTCTCTTTTCAGAGAAGAGTTTTCAAATGGGCACACTCACTTCTCTCTGTCACAAAATGAAATGCAGAAGCAACAGCAAGATATGTAAATGCACTTTAATTATTCCTGATAGAAAGCATCAGCCTTCATAGTCTTAAAGTATAGTACAGGGACATTGGGCTTGCTTTAATAAAGGAAAATTAGCATTTCTTAAATTGCTAGCAAATTAAGAGAATTTTCAGAATCAGTCTTATAAAAAGACTAAGGCTGTGTGATTGATCTTGCTGACCAAAGATAATGCTATTTGCAGAAGTACCTGTACTGAACAAAGAGACAAATTATTGGTGAGAAAAAAATCTGCAAACATTTTCCTGTCACTGTTGAATTGTCTATGAATTTATTATCTTTCTTCTCAATTTAAAATTTGTTTTCTTAATGATTTCTGAAGATAATCCTTCTTTTTATGCTTTGTTACTCAGAAGAATTCATTGCATCAGTGGCTCCCATACTCTTCTGGGTGAGCCTCCCACCCACAGCCCCATCTTCTTCCCTGCCCCCTCTATTCCCAGCAGCGCTGGAGGTCTGGGACATGAAAGGAGGGAAGGGGTTTTATCATAAGCCATTTGACAGCAACTCTTTTTGCTGTCTTCTGTCACCCCCTTCCCCTTTGCTTTTACCTGGGATCCAGAAAGGAGTCTGCCAGCAGTGCTGGGGCCTCTGTGCTTCCCATTCTCGGGTGCAGGGGGGCAGTGCATGACTCCCTGCTGGGTTCCTGGAGCCAGCTTTCTCCCAGTGCTCAGTGCTGAGGATTCAACGTGCCTGTGCATGGGGTATATTCTGGTTTAGAGTGGTTTATAGAGCTACCTCTCTTGCTGATTCTCTATGACCAGCATTAACATGCTGGGGCTGAGCTGTGGGGAGAACACAGCACAGGCATGATTTTTGCCACTCAGGTGTATTTTATTCTCTTCCCTAACTCCTGATCATAACTCTCAAAATGAGGTTTCCTATAAAGTACGGTCTGAAATGTGTTCTCTGCACAAATTCATAATATCTGCTTCAATATAATTGTTCGCACTAATTTCATGGCTGCATATGTAGCTAGGTCTGCGACATAGACATTGGAATTGATTTTGTTTCTGTCTTGTAGGGAAGTTATTTCTTGTTACTTAAAGCTGAATACTCATTTTTAAATTAGTATAGTGCTTCCTTACTTCTTCCCTTTGCCTGGTACATCTCCTTGGCTTATAACCTTTTTAGGGTTTGGGCTTCTGTCTGCTTGCTAACACCACTGAGCCAAATCTGAACAGGAATTCCTAAGGATGACCATAGTACAAGTATTAGAGTAGTGGTCACAGCACGTGAACTTGCTACAAGAGCTGTAGAAACAGAACATAATAAGAAAACACAGCTCTTACCTGTTGGTGTGTAAGTAAAAATGGTTCCATAGCTTTTCACAGGGTTTGTGCAAGTTGAACTCAGATATTACATTTCAGCTAGACAGTTGGGGAGGATACTACCACTGTATTAATGAATTTTGCTTTTGGGTAGTTATATAGAAAAGGATTACTAACCTCATGAATTTTATCCAGTGTGATTGATTGCCTGACTATTTATTGTCAAGTCCCTGCTTAGTCAGCCTCCCAGATGTTTTTTCTCTCCGCTTACATTTCTATTTAGATATCCGTTATCTGTTTCTTTTTATATGATTTTTTCCTGTTATGTTTTCTTCAGCAAAAAAATTTTCCTCCTCCCAACTCCTTTTAATTTTTTTCCCAAGTTTAAATGACAAGTAAAAAATGTTAGACCTGAAAACTCTGTCAAGCTGCAAAATTAATGACAAAAAGCAAAGTGCACAGAACCTTCACCAGACTGCAAGGCACTGGAACTGTTTATAATCTACCATCAGTTTATAAGGTGTACATAGGTCATAATTCTAGAAACTTTTATGCCTCTGTATGAGTCTATTTGCCTGGGTAATTCCAGTGAAGTAAATGAAAGTATACACTGAAGTACCTCACAGTAAACTTACACAGAGTCTGTGTCTGTATTAGACTTACGCAGGGAAAAGTCATGGGCTTGTGCACAGGGGGCCAGTTGTCTTTATTGCCAGGTTGTCAGGATGTTCCCCCAAGTGGGTCAGGCTCAGACCAGCCAGCACTTGCTCAGCACCCAGACAGTGTGGATGAAGTCGCTTGTGGGAAGCTAGGAAAGCTTAACTAGCATGGATATGGTAAAATCATGCCACTTGCCTTCATGGCAAGAGACCAAAATCTGACACTGTTTGCTGTACTAGAACAAATGTATCCCTGCTGGCCACTGCTGTGTAAGAGGAAGGTGCACAGACCACAAGATCCATGAAGTTCTGTGTACATGGGTGAGTCAGATGTCTATGACAGCTTTCGTAGCTCTGCCTGCCTTTAGTAGTTGAAATGATGCTCTACTTAGGTACATTTTTCAAATGTGATTTTATTTTTCCTGAGCTTTCTGGAGCGTTTTGAAACTGTCCTGCCCTTTGCCCTAACCCTTCCTGTACATGCGCTTCATCAAGTCCAGCAGCCCCAGTTAGTTGCCTGAGTGCAGCTTCTCCTGTTGATTTTCCAGCTCAAATATAGGAGAGCAAGCAGGCAACTTGGCTTGGTACAGTGCAAAGTTTCAGATACATTTTGTGAGGCAAGACAGTTGGGCTGAGCTGTGGGGGTTAGGTTAGCAGTGGCAATTCTGACCCATTTCTCAGGAGAAGAATGGACAAACTGTTCTCTTTGCTGAAACTATTTATGAACTAATGTCTTTTTACAGAGAATGGATCTTTTCTTGTTCTCTTCCACCTTTCCTGGAAATGTCGTAAAGAGCCATATACAATAATGCTCTTCAATAAATACAAAAATTTAATTCAAGATTCTTATTACAGTAAGAAGTGTACTTGTAGAGTCACAGGATTTATTCATTATTTTCCTGTAATATATCTTTACCAGTTTGGAAAACAGAGCACTTATATCAGATACTGAAAATATACCATTAAGATTAGGGTTTTTTATATAAAGTACATGGGAAATAAACCTGTAAGAAAGGCATTTGCAGAAGAAAAGCTTAGAATTGCTTTTCTGAGTTAATAAAGAACAAAATTAGGTTGTTGAAAGCATTGAAAGACATGGCTCAATATTTTAGCATCTCAGTTGCTTAGTGTTTGAAATGCATTTATTTGCAATACCACTTATGTTTGTTGCTAAACAATCTCAAAATCCAGTTTAATGCTGATATGTGCTTTGGAATGAGGCTGTAGCCACAGAGGAAGTAGAGTCATTTCCAGGTACTCTGGAATATCTGTAATAGCTGGTCTGGCTGCATAAATTGAGGGAAGAGTCTGAACCTCTTTTCATTACTTCTCTGCAGAGAGAGTGAGCCATCAGCCTTGTTTTAATCCTGTTCCTTAGTGAGTGAGCTTATTGCTCTGTTAAAAGGCCAGTATATAGGCAGAAGTATTATGAGGAGGTCATATATCCTCTCACAGCTATTAAAGTGATGAGCTGGAAAACAAGCTGTGACACTAGGAAAGATGCTCTGTGCTGTTCTGAAGAGAATTTGAATCCAAACCCATGAAGAGTCAATGCTAGGGGTTATGGTAGTATTTACTGAGGTTGTTTGCTTTTATTATTTAGCATTTCATACTGTTCATTGCTATTTTATTTTATTTATTCCTTTCCTCAAAGCAACATTAGGTCAATAAATGAAAAAAAAAAATAAATAAAGCAATGAAAAAGCGATGAAGAAGATTTGCTTGTAACAGTGTGTTGATAGTAGTCTGTCAGATTTATTGTGATACTTTTCCATCTGTGCACATAAAAATAGAAACCAAAAGAGGATAATAAACTAAAATGATACAGGAAACTTCTAAAGGAGCTAGCAAAACTTTATATCTCTGTACAGTAGTATTCCTAGTAAAAGGTTACAGGACTATGGCTGCATGAATATCTATGAAAGAAATAAAAATAAGGGAGAAATGGATACTACAATTGGCAAGATATTTCTAAGAACTGGTAACACAGAGGAAGAGATTGTAATTTAGCATAGCATATCATAGGATAAAAAGTAACAGTGGTTTGAAATAAATTATTTGGTATTAAGAGGAATGTCTTAACTATAATTTCATTCTATTCTATATAATTTGAAGTGCTTTCTACAGAAAGAATAGAATTTGCATATCTCTGTGTTGTCTTTGACATGACTGACATATTTCATATATGGGGTTTTTCTCCTTTCATTTTCTCCCCGATAATCAGTCAATGGTGGCAAAAACTCTGTCATTGCAGGAAACTCTATGTTGTTTGAAAGAGCTCAGAACTTTTTTTTTTTTTTTTACAGAAGAAAAGCTCTTTCATACCTGGACTCTTAGCACATACCCAGTTCACAAAGCATGAATTTACTGATACATGTCATACATGGAAGCTTCTTTTCATAGTACAGACAGTCCTCAACAATGAAACACATAAATTTCAGACTTTCAGACTGAGGAACAGTGTTAACGTCTTTTATATTTAATCCAGGGTGCAAAAATGCTTTTGCAATGCACTGAAAACAATGCAGTGAAATAGGAAGAAGATTTTTCAAGGCTATGTTAATGTCTGCTCCAGGGAAACACAATTCCGGATTACCAAATTTGAGTGACACACAAAAAATTATTTATTGATCTGATTCTTATGAAACCTTTAGTTACAGGAATCAAAAAACCTGTGAAGCACAATTAGCAAGACATTCCAACTATTTTTTATGTATATTTGAAGCCACAAGACTAGGTGGTGGCAGCCATATAGCTTAAAACTCTCTTTGTCTGATAACAAAATCAAAACCAACAAAACAATAATTAAACAAAAAAATCAGCAAAATTCTCTCAGCACATGAGGAGAATCTGATCTCCTAGCACATGTGGTTTCAAGATCTTAGTCCATCAAAGGATACTAATCACTCTCCCAGAGGCAGCTCTGCCTGAGAAGGCTCACAAGCTTTCAGAAGGAACACTCATTAGTGATGGGATTGGATTCCTCATCAAGGTACTTTTTTTCCTCACTTAATTGCTAGTGGACTCATATAAATCCCATTTGAACCCACTGAATCTTTGGAATACTGATAATATAAAATAGTTTGGAGTGTCAATATTACAAGATGACCCAGTGTTACTAGTTCCTGGCTGACACAGTGTAAGTCTGTGAACAAATCAATTACATCTTCTGTTAGTCTCCCCTAATACAAATACAACTTTTATCCTGGAGCTCCCACCCTTCTTACTGCATTCTTGCAGAGATATTTACCATGGTTCTTTTGTGCACAGCGCAAGGGGCAACCATGCTGGATGGGCAGGATCCCTGGAGGAAAGCTGGCACAAAAGAGGCTCGTGCTTTGGTGTAAGCAGCTAGGAGTGACTTTATACTGTAGTAATAGGGGTAATAAAAATTCCTGGATAAAGACAACGCTAGCCGTTAAAGATAAAAACATTTACAAGTGCTATGTTGGATTAGTACAACAGGTTGTAGTCAAGTGCTCTTCCTAGAATATCTCAGCTGGCTAAAGAGATTTTCACCTCCACTTCCTTCTTGTTGCTTGTGTGATCACTCTCTAGTCCATTTCCAGTAAAATGAGCAGGATTAAGCAGTTTACATAATTCAGATCGTTCTGATGGGGACAGGTTGCAGAGTGATCACACAAGGGTACCTGCTAACAGCTATGTGGTAGCTAAGCCTCCAGCAGGACACCAGCCATCAGCTGGGCATGGGGCAGCACACAGGTTAAAAGAGGACTTCGGTCCACAGCTTCAGATGCTGTGACAATTACTTTTCCTGATTTTTCTGGAGAACAGCAATATCTTCTTGAACATTGCCACACTCTAACTCTTGGAAATTGGACATTGATAACAGTCACACATGGTGAAAAATGACCCCTTTGCAACACACATGTAAAAGATTGCTGAGAGTGCATGGAAAAGGATTTACACCAGATGACAAAAGTTTCAAACTGAGAAAATATTTTAATTTTCCTGCTGTCTGTCTCTCAGTCCTGGGTTCTTCAGTGATAGGACAAGGGGTAATGGCTTCAAGTTGAAGAAGGGGAAATTTAGGCTAGATATTAGGAAAAAGTTTTTTACTGTGGGGGTGGTGAGACACTGGCACAAGTTGCCCAGGGAAGTAGTGGATGCTCCAACCCTGGCAGTGTTCAAGGCCAGGTTGGATAAAGCCTTGAGCAACCTGGTCTAGTGGGAGGTGTCCCTGACCATGGCAGGGGGCCTTGTGACTAGATGATTTATAAAGTCGATTCCAACCCCTAAAATTCAATGATTCTATGATTCTATAGCCACTGCTATTTTTTCTGGATGTTCTGGTTGACTTTTCTTATTGAGTGAATGCACTAGTGTAAGGATATTATCTATACAATAACTCTGCTTTTAAGTATTAGTAACTTTGATACAGAATCTTTACAACTGTCCCTTTGTAGGTTGAAAGTACCTAGAAAAGGACCCAGTGTTTAAAACTGGATGTTTGAAATCCCACCACGTGCAAAATTACCCACTGTGTTCCCATGCAAAGAGAGGAAAAATACATGACCCTGATGGAGCAAAACACTTTGGCATGCACCTTGCTCTAAACATGTGAATAGTCCCATTGCATGCCATAGATTTACTCTTGCAAGTGTATGCCCACATGCCTGTTAAGACAGGACAGAATAATAGGCCATGCTATCATATGCTGCAGATGATACCACTACTGCAGTAAATATGTATAACCCAACTATCAGTGACTCACAGCAGACCCCACTGTGAAGCTGCTCCTCAGCCTGTCTCAAAACTAAACCTAGACAGTCAAGGATCATTAATAATAGAAAGACAGAATTTCTTTCCTTTTATATGACAAGTTTTGACTTCTAATGTACTTGGTATGTTAGAATTTCAGTCTTCATGAGTTTGAAGAACAGGAGAGAATCCACATATTAGTTTCCCATGGGGATATCTGGTTTGTAAAGAAATGCTAAGCAATACTGCAGAAAAAATAATGCTTAGTGTTGACTACAGAGTTGGAAAAAGTATGTCCTCTACGACTTCAAAAGGAACATGAAATTTGGTAAGCTATTTCTCTGTCTACCTTAGATTGTTTCCTTATTATAGATTCCAGATATTACAAATGGTCCACTGGCAGTTTGATTACTGATGTGGTATAAGGCAGGTCAGAAAACACAATATTCACAAAGACAATTGCTAAAGAGGTGCAAGGTACACTTCAGCTTTTCACTATTGCTAGTATAAGTGAGGGTATACTCGGAAACTGGTATCTTAGCAGCATGTAAAAGGGTAGAAAAACTCACATGTTTTGTTTCCCAGGCTGTGAAAAATGGCTACAATTTCTATTGCCCAAATAAAAGTGATAAACTCTGTTCACCTTCAACTGCACAATTGTTTTTGGCAGGAACTCTGGAAAGTTTTAATGGAAAAAGGCTAGAATAGCTGCAAGATCAAGAGGTGAATGTCTATCTGCTCTTTCTGCAGATAACTGAAAACATGTTCCCAAGATGACAGACTTGTCTTGGATATTGTTCTTATAGCCTGCTTAAGTAGAAAAGCAAAATAATGGCCATTAACATACATTGTCTGTATATTGTAG
>NW_008674350.1:79035-82852 GCF_000695815.1 Acanthisitta chloris
TGTATTTTCCTGCCTCTTCAAAATTAATATTTCACAAATGTGAGACAGTGACTTTCACTAGGAAGTGAATTCAATTATAATCTTAGGATATAGATAATCTTTTTTTCTAAGTAAGTTTCCATGGAAAAACATAGATATTGAAAATGTTTACAAAAGAAGAGAAGACAAGATTTGAGGAAGTAAACTACATGAAAGAAAATTAGTTTTACCTGCCTCTTCAAAATTAATATTTCACAAATGTGAGACAGTGACTTTCACTAGGAAGTGAATTCAATTATAATCTTAGGATATAGATAATCTTTTTTTCTAAGTAAGTTTCCATGGAAAAACATAGATATTGAAAATGTTTACAAAAGAAGAGAAGACAAGATTTGAGGAAGTAAACTACATGAAAGAAAATTAGTTTTAGTGTAGTCAGTTAATTTAATCAGTTTTAATGACTCATGAAATCAGATGGTTGATTTTTCAATTTAGAAACAGGGATGAAAGGTGATTCAAGGGCTTACACTTTTGTCACCTGCTATTATATATGTAAGCAACGTTTTCATAGTTCCAGCTGGAGACTAGAATATGATTACACTACAGGTCACAATGTTTTTTGGCATGTTATAACAGAAGTGCAGAGAAAGCATAAATATCACTCAGAAAGTGCCAGATACCTGAGCTCTAGAAGTATTATTTTGAGCTGCACTTTGCACTCGGTTTTATGATGAAGGTTTCATCCAGCAGGAAGCTATAGTTCAATTATTAACCATGTGCCTTTTTTTGATTTGCATATATGGATGGTAATTGACAATAGAAAACACCATCAGGAATGTAAATGGTGTTTTGAAATGTATTGCAGAAGAATATTCAGCGATTACGCTATGGTACTTCTTTATGCAGTCATATTTTGTAGGGGCCAGACAAACCCTATGAGCCCTGCCTATTGCTAATAGACACCCTCGTGAAGTATTTTGCTCTCAAAGCCCAGAACTTCTGCTTTTTTTCTCAATGCTTTTATGCCATTAAAGTTCCTGCCCTTGACAGTCCTTGAGTGAACATAATCCAAGACACACCACACTTTCTGACAGCCTCTTTTAACAGGCATTCCAATGCATTTTTCATACTTCATCCTTCATGCAGTCTTAATCATCTTACCTTGAAAGAGAAATGATACTGCTCACCTACGGCATTTCTAAGTATACACTTTTAGTTCTCACTTTTTTAGACTGACAGTGAATTTCTAAGGAGGTAATTGAGCTCTAGTTACGTAAGTTTTCTGTCATTTTTTTAGGAGGTTTGGTTGGGGTTTTTCTTAGGAGTTTTGCAGTAACATAACTTTTTGATATTTTTAGGACTTTTGGTTTTACTTCTGTGGGAATTTTGCAGGCTGTCTGCCAGTTCTGCTTTGCAGTCATAATGACATAGTGTTACAAAAGGTACCCTAATAATGTCTTTGAAAACTACAGAGTGTTCATCAGTCCTGTTTGCAAAATGAGTCAACATAATAGTTCATAAAGATTCAGCATGAAAAATGATGTTATAGAGATTTTTCTGGTGTCAACTAAGCTTTAGTTTTGTTGTTGTGTTGGATGAGGAGGTACTCAGACATGTAGCATTCATGTGCCACATTGTTCTCACAGCACTAGTACCATGAAGGAATTTAAATGTACAACCTTTATACAGTGCTGACCCTTCAGGCTTTGTGGAGCTACCAAAACCTGTTGCTGTCTCATGAAAGAAGTGGTCCCTTCCTGCCTTCCTGGCTGCTCATTTCTGTTACAGGGTTCTCTAACCATTGGGCTAGCATAGGTTTCTCTGGCCTTACATTGAAGTGGACTGATAAAATGCTTCAGGTAAAATTAAACTGTCCAAAACGCTGTTTGGTAGCAGCTTCAGTGAATTGGGTGAATTAGGTAGAATAATCTTATTTGACTCACCATATTTAGTGCAGTAGATGTGGTCATTTCGAGTGGAACTCTTGTAGCTCTGGTAATTTAATCCTGACATTATGGAAGAGCTAAAGCAAAAGCACGGCCACTGGCCCTTGTTACACATCTGTGCATCAGGGTCGTAATGGGAGGGAAGGGGACCAGGGGAGCCATCTTCTGAGCAAATGCCCCTAGAAACACTGTTCATCAGAGACACTCATGGTGTTGATCCCAGCATGATGCTACCAGTGTGCTCAATGAATGACACTTGTTGTGCTGGTTCAACAAGGGTAACTTCCTTCACTTTTAAACTGCACAGGAGGAAGAAGGAGACAGGCTTTGGCTTTCCTCCATTACAGCATAATCACTTGGAGTCCTGCAGCGATCCTCTGAGGTGTGGCAAGCCTGCTGCCTTCCACCCTGCCAACATGCCACCGGGGCCGGTTCTGCCAGGGCAGGGACGGGACTTGTTACAATGGCCTAATGCATTCCTCCGGGGGTTTTGCCAACACTAGTTTCTTCCTATGTACAGCTAAACCTGTGGAATAGGCAATAAATATAATTACAATTGCTTCTACTTATTTCCTGAGAACTGAGCTTCTCTTGCTTCCAGCCGTGTTCCCTGCTAGAAGAGGTGCCAGCTGAAATTGCAAATGTCTTCCCTACAGCTGAAAAGGTAAAAGAAATCTTTCTGTTTCAGTGTTGTCTTTCTGTTCCTTAGGAATCTGAGAACTTTTCAGAGCTGGCAGACCACTAAGGCTAAGCCTTATGGTATCCGAGCACCCGCATCTGCATAAACTGAATTCCTCAGTCAGAGTTCTGTTTGGGTGTGCATGCGTTTGTCCTGTAAACCTACCTGCTCTCTCACTGTTTTGAGGAAAGCTTGCCCCTTTGCCTGAGTGCACTGGCTCTGGATGAAGTGTTCTGCCTGCTTGGTCATGGGCTGGAACCATGTCCTGGGCACCTCTTGGAGGGTGTCTTCCTACAGACAACCATGTTTTTGTGGTGTGGGAAGGGACCATAGTCCTTCCCATCACAGCCATGCAAACAGACATGAGCACTCAGCTCTGAGCCCACAGTGTTCCTCTCCTTTCTTCTTAGCTGTGTGCCCTGGCAAAGCATGGCTTAGACAGAGTTAACATATCCACTGAGTTCAGAGGTAGTGACTAGTGTCTTGCTTCATATTGAATATGATTTCTTTCCACCATGTTTGTAACTTGCTGCTACTGTGAATTTCAGAAAACTTAGTTTACTCCCCTGGAACAAATAATAAAACCAATCAGTCTCCATTAACCTACAGTGATTTAACATCCCGACATTTATGAGCTCACAGTAGGAGTTTAATTAATTAAGGATGATTCTGCATTCTTCACAGGGAAGATTGGCTTTTTTTGTTTACATTGTCATAAATAGTCTTGTATTGTGGAACACTTTGGAAATACCAAGGAAATATGCTTCCCTCCCACTTCAAAAATATTCTCCCTCAGCATTTTTGTGTGCTGTTTTTATTATCTTAGCCTCCAGTAAAAGCCTTAAGATAGGCATGATTTTCAAGGAGAAGAGTTCTGTATAATCAGCCTTCAGTGCACATTAACAGATTTAACAAAAGATTAAAGAGACGAATGAGATTAACAGGAAGTATGAAAATAAAAAGGCTAAATAATCCTGCCAGTATTCTTACATTCAAGTATTTGTCTCCCTCAAAATAAAAGTGTATCTCCCAACTTGTTGCATCTTCCAGTTTTAAAAAGTATTACAACATAAAAAATGATATCTTATTAAATTTAAAACATTGCTGCTTTTGAGATTCTGTTTTAAAAAAGAGGGAGAGACATTAAAGAGCATGTATCTCAGCTGAGATCAACTCTGTAGGACTCTCCTGGTGACAGGAGAGAAAGAACAGG
>NW_008674350.1:82882-85773 GCF_000695815.1 Acanthisitta chloris
TTTGGACCCAGGATCCCTCTAATCCTGTTAGCATCATAGCACTGGAGTGGAGCAGGAGCAAAGGCTGTGGTGAGACCATTCCCAGAGCTCGAACTGACTTTCCAGCCTGGCAAAGACTCTACTCTTCCTGCTCAGTGTAGTAGACAGAAACCCTGCAGACAAATGCAGCGAAGCTGCAGAGCCCTGTTAGGTGGCATTTTTCATCTACCTCTCTTGTTTGTAATGTGTAACTCTAGCATGCAGTGCCTGATTAATCTAGCATTTGAGGGTAAGTGCTGGGCAGCGAAGTGCACAACACTATTGATTTTCAAGAAAATTAGAAAAAAGAAAGACCTCTAAAAACTGAAAGCACAACTCAAATGTTTTTTTTAGCAAAGTGACAACTTCATCAATGTTTGTGGGTGTACAGAAATCAGAGAAATAAGAAGCAGCATATACTAGTGTAACAAGCCCATCTCCTAGCCACTGTCTCTCTGCCTATTCTCCCAGTAGAGAATGAAAGATGCAAGGCTGGCACAGAAGGGTCTTGGAGGAATGCGCAAAACATCTACTGTGTGCAAGGAGCATGTCTCAGGAGCACAGCAGAGAGTGTGTCTCAGTGGGACAAACGAGCATGCCCTGAGCATCCTGCTGGCAGGAAGGCTGGTACCAGTATCTGCATGAGCACATTTCAAACTGTCTTAGACATGTCTGAGCAGCTTTACAGGCAGTGAACTGCACTGTTACCAGAGTTAAGCTGAGGCATGTAGTCCCTTAATTTTACAGGCCTGAGATTTCATTCTGGTAGGAAATCCTGATACTACAACCTCTATGTGTATCTGAGACCTGGGGCCAGAAAGAGAGTGAGCGTGAAGGAGTATGACTTGGCAGCCCAGTAGCTACAGTGCTTACCTCAAGAAGAGGTTTGGGGCTCCCTTCTCTACCCACTGGATTATTTGTGGCTGTATACTTTGAGAATCCAAAGTAAGTCATAGCCCATCTCAAGGGAGCTACCCAAGCTTCTGGCACCAAGCAACAAGACACCCTCAAGCCTGCTCCCCTCCCATCCCACAGCACCTGAGGTCCTGGAAGAACAGCACGGCTGCATGAGGATCCTCCTACCTTCCTCTTCTGTAGCCTTGTGGTTATGAGGATTGTGTAAGAGATAAAAGATAAGAATGTGAATTCTGCTTGGCATGGGGATGCAATTAGATGTCTTAGACAATTAAGGTGAAAATGGTTTGAGGAGACAGGTCACCTGATCTAACAGATGAATACTGCTGAGAGGCAGATCACCTGCTTCCACTACTGACTTTATGCCAAAACCACCAGGTATTGGGCCACCTGTAGACCTGTAAACTCACTAATCCATGAGATGAGATAGATGAGATGTGATGAGATAGTGAGACATTCCAAGTAACTTCCTGCTGTATAAATTAATTAAATTGCCTAGCAGACAGGTCTGAGAAATGGAAGGGGTGGAAAGGACCACCGTAATCTGGGAAGAGGGTGAAGACCTTCGCTTTCAGCAACAGTGGGTCATTGGATTAGCCCTACAACTAAATCCCACATTTCTGGTGCATCCAGCAGCCACAGATGGGCCACCACTGGCATCTGGAAAACCTTGAGGCTGAGTAGGAAGCCGAGTGTGGAAACGATAACCAAGATACAAAAGCTTCATTTTTTTGGCCTTACGCAGTTAAATTTTCTTGCATCCCATTTTAGACATCAAAATAGCACTTATTTATGCATTTGCCTACCCTCAGCTTTGAGACATTGATTCTTATGCTTCTGCTGCTAAATTAAAGGGTCCCCTAATTCTTTGGTTTTTGATAAACCAAATAATTTGATTCCTTTAAGTCTCTTACTGCAAGGCATTTACTCCAATTCTTTTGAGGCTTCTTTTTTGTGGCTTTTCCAGTTCAATATAATTTTCAGCCCAAGTCTGCTCAGGACATCTGTAAATTAATTTTCTGCTCATTAAAAATTCAACAAAACCCCAGTGCATCCCTGGGGCAACTTGTTACTCTCTGACTGACAAGGCATTAGTCTGAATCAAGAATGTTTTCCTGTTAAACATATGCAAAGTCTTTCTGTCCCCATACCCCAGTACGTATGAGCAACCCAGAAATAAAACAGCAGTCTGGAAAAATCTTTACTTCACAAAGGGGATCTGAGAGCAGAAGGCACAACTGCATATGCAGTTCATATGCATAGTGATTTTTCAGGTGTTGCCTGGAAGCTGTTTTTAAATATATTTTTTGGAGATACATTATTTTTGACTATGGCAGATTTGTACAGTTAGTCAAAATGATACATATGCCTTCAGGATTAACATCTGTGCGGAAATTAGCATTTTAGATTTCATCTCTTATTCTTGGTATGACCAAACTATTTTTCACAAAGTCTTTTTTACTTAAAAATATTGCTATTAAATAAAATGCAAAATGGCATACAGATATCTGTTCAAGCCAGTGACTCATGTATATACATGCAAATATCTGTGTTTGGATAAAAACTGAAAGCATAGCACAACGCAGACAGGATCCCATTTTCAGAAGATGCTGACAGTGTCTTCACATTCCAGAAGCAAAACCCACAAAGTAAAATAGTTTGTTCTCATCCTTACGCGTTTAGGAGATGCATAGGTTGCTTTTACTCTCTTCTTCACGACTCCTTAGCATTTCCTTCCTCTAAAAGCATTACAAAAAATGGTCGAGTAATTTCTCAGTCTTTCTTACTATCTAAACAATCCCGAGCTTTTTATCATGCCCTCTTGGTATTCTGTGTTGCAAGATGATAAGCTGGGGCTTACAAAGTCTCCAGATATATTGCATTGCCATTAGTAGAGCTGAAAGTGGTTGCTCAGCTGCAACAGAATTTCCCAACTCCCCTGGGGTGGAGATGG
Source organism: Acanthisitta chloris (assembly GCF_000695815.1). NCBI lineage: Eukaryota > Metazoa > Chordata > Aves > Passeriformes > Acanthisittidae > Acanthisitta > Acanthisitta chloris. The sequence goes on from NW_008674350.1 coordinate 85,770, forward strand.
CAGC
>NW_008674350.1:85788-88095 GCF_000695815.1 Acanthisitta chloris
TTTAGCTTAGCTTCTGTGGAAAAACCCTCCAGGAGACCTGACTTGCAGGGTGATTTACTGATTGTGGCTGCATATCTGCAATGAAATGGAACTTCACTGGGTGTGCTTATGCTTCCCCACCTGCCAGCAGTGCCTCTGTTCCTGTTCTGCTTAGCTTTAACTTGATGTAAGTGTGACTTACATTGTGTAGATGTAATCTATATAGCTTAGCTTCTGTGGAAAAACCCTCCAGGAGACCTGACTTGCAGGGTGATTTACTGATTGTGGCTGCATATCTGCAATGAAATGGAACTTCACTGGGTGTGCTTATGCTTCCCCACCTGCCAGCAGTGCCTCTGTTCCTGTTCTGCTTAGCTTTAACTTGATGTAAGTGTGACTTACATTGTGTAGATGTAATCTATATAACTTCCATGGTGATAAAAGCCAGAGATAAGTAAGTGCCATCTCTGCAACCTGCACATAACAGGGTGCAGCTCTGCCTGCAATGGCACAGCATAGGTTTGAGTGTAAATGTAGACAGATTGTTTTCTGCCTGTTGTTCCCAACTCGGCTAAAATCCACTCATATGTCCAAATCCACATCAAGCCCTGCTTAGCTGACTCCATGCTGAATCTTAGCTATGTTTCTGACACATGAGGGGGGATACATACTGGAATCTCTAATTTGATTGGGTTTGGTGTGCTATGAGACCTGATTTAGGTTTTTCGTTTAGTGGCTTACTAAATCAAGCATTTAAAACTGAGTGTTTATGTGCTGAAAAGCCAAAACAGACACTTTTAGATGGAAGACTTACTAACCAGCATAAAGCCTCTAAAACCAGCTCTGCAAACCAGCCAGCCATCTGAAACAAGCAAAGTTTATTTCCAGAATGTACCAACAAAACAGGCTCCACACGTTGTCTTTGGAGCACTGGACCACAGCCAACAACTTTTCCAAGTAATGTATTGTGAAATATTTGCACTTCTGTATTGATGTTTCCTTTTACTATTTTTCTCTCAAGTCCTAGTCAGCTATCTCCTTGGCTGGTGAGGATTTAGCCCACTTCTGTAGAATACAAGTTGCTTGAAGTAAAATGCTTATCTTGGTTGCATATCTGACACTGTCTTTTCACCACATGAGCTTACTACTGATCTATATCAACTGATTTACTGTCTGTAACAAATGTATAGAATTGAGTAATTGAAATATTGAGTGAATCTCAATTCAGAACTTTCTGAACCAGTAAAATTACATTCAAGATTGATTTTGTTCAATATTTCTCTTGGTACATTTGCTTTCTTTTTTTTTTCCTACAGAGACTTGAAATATTAGCACCAAATTTTCTGAAGCATTTATCTCTTGCCAATGAGACTATTGGTTCAGACCTAGTAAAACATGTTTAAGCTTTTCCAACATAAGCACTATGTACTTTACAAAGTCTAAATTAGTTTATGAAAACAGCATTGGTTATACAACCACTGTACAGTTCTATTAAATATGGATTATTATCAAGAACATTCTTTTTGGAGAATTTTTCAGGCTGCTTTCTAAGGGGAGCAGAGAAGATCTTTCAATCTGACACACTGGAAGGAAGGAAATAATTGTTGATTTTTCTTATTTAAATTTCTGCTCAGGTCATGTTTCATTTGAACCACCCTGTCTTCAGAGGATGTTAAAGAGTTAGTTTAAGGGATGGGATAAGTTCATCTGAATACCCCATAGAGGTAGCTTTTTAGAGGACTGGTATTCTCCAATACATCTGATTATTTAATGGCTCTTTCTGTGCTTAAGTTTATGGATAACATTTGTTTAGTCTGGTCTTGGGCATATTCCCAAAGGCTGCTGAGCTCCAAGGGCACATAGGCTCTGTGTACAGCATAGTAACTGTTTCTAGCAAATAATGTAGTAGGCTTTTATACTCCAAATTACTCCCCAGAATTTTACAGCTGGCAATTCACACTTAGTGTGTTTGGATTTTTTTAATTTTTATTTTATTTTCTATGGCTACATCCCTTTTGTCATTTTCCTGAATCAGCCGTGGCTGTTTTTAAGATGTATTGGAGCTGCAAAGTATCTCTCCCATCCAATTACCCACTATCTTTCTTCCCTTTTCTCACTGTGGAGCATCCAGATCCAATACTTGGGGACTAGATGAATTCATCTACTGGAAGACTATTTAGACTAATGTAGAATAGTTATATAACGGAGGTAACATGAAATGGGAATCCACTGAAAAACCTGTGCTATTTTCTCCTCCCTCAGCTCAAACTGATTCAGCATTTTGTACTTTTTGTGGAGATTAATTTTTTTAAATTTCAAGACAGTGGC
>NW_008674350.1:88145-94881 GCF_000695815.1 Acanthisitta chloris
GTAGGGACCAATGACCTCTATAAAAAAATGTTTACCGAGGACACAGGGATATTGGGCTACTTGGTGTATAAGCCATGCATTACTGAGGTGTTTTGCTCTTGCTACTAAGACAATTCCCTGCTGATGGGGAATGACCTTTTGGTTAGGACTTTCACTTTTGTAAAGGTCATAGCAATAACAAATTTTTAATATTGACTTTCCTGCCCTTAAAAGCCCTGTGATCCACCGCAGTGCAATGTTAGCAGCATTGCCTTAGGCTGTTTTAAGGATTCACAGCAAACTTGGTTTTCTAGGTCCAGACTTGGCTGTCATAAATCTAGGTATGTCCCAACAAGGATGGAAGAGAACAAGAGTAGCAATGGTTTACATCATTACGACATCATAATGTCACTGAAGTGCTCACCAAACTCAGCTAAAAATAGAGAAGGGGAAAGAGAGATGGGAGACAAAAGATGTCCAAGGGGAAAACGGAGCTGCATCCTGAATTACAGCAGTTGACAGATTGTTCAAAAGCACAAAACAATATTATGTTTACAGTATCAGATGTACTGGATTCAATAGTTGTTCCCTATATAAACCTTCTGTTCATGAGTAACCAACTTTTGAGGGATATGTTAATAGAACTAAGTAGAAGCACTTAGTGTAAACACACTTCAGGTGCCATTTCATAGCAAAGAGATAAAACCATTTTTATTGTGTTATATTAAACCTATGACCTTACAGGAATGACAGCAACAAGGTATCAATTCCAGAAATATACAAAGCCTACCCACACAAGTCATGCCACATTTTTAGTATATACCAGTATGTCTGGTATATTTATGGCATTCACAGTGGTGTTTTTCAGTATGTAAGCATGTTTTTAATGTATGCAATTTTATATTCCTTATGTTTGATGACATTATAGACCAGTCTTCTCCAGGAACTGAGTTTGTAAGACATGTCATTTAGAAATGGATGGAAGGACAGCAAGGAAAATAGGAGCTCATATTTATAGAGAAGACTTTTTACATTACTGAATGAATATAAAGGGTCTTTAAGCAGTTCTAATGTCTATGAAAGACAGTCTGGAAGCTGGAATAAGTTATGGTGTGAAACATTCTTTCTTTAAATGACAGTTAAGGCTCCATGTATTTTCAATAGTGTTGAATTAGAACTTCCAGGACTTCCATGGTATATGATACTGGCATATTGTATAAGAATAATATGGTCTGAAATGAAAGAACACATGAAAACTTCAGAGATGAGGGGATACCCCTAATGGGAACATGCTAAAGAGCAAAATGTGGAGGGGTCAGCCAGTGTTCAGAGAACAAAGTGAGAAATTTGTCATGTGTGGGAGGAAAAGAGAGGGACACTGGACTTCTCATCAGTGCATTTGCACTGTAACCCTGACTTTCCCATGTTTGATCCTTTCTCCCTGTGCAAATTTAAATCTGTAGCAAGGCTGGTAACAAACACATCTCTTATTCAGTCGTGCAGAACTTTTCTGTGGTATAGCATTACAGTGACCCAAATTCAGCATAAAAAGGAGAAATCAAAGCAAAGGATGATCAATTCCATTCCAAACTTCTTTGACTATATGAAAAACAGGATGCAGCTCAACCCCCCTTAACCTCATTCTTGCTTTAGAGATCATTTGTGTGGCAAACAAGCTTTATAGTTTCCAACCAAACCACTGTTGTATTCTTATGGATACAATAGGAGGCCCAAGAGTCTGAAATTTTCTGGAAGTGAAAAGCTCTTATTGAATGAAAAACTACACTCTATCCAAAGGGGACCTGCAGCCTTCCAAAATTCTCTATGTATATGGGTGAGCATCTCCACCCATCTCTCCAATGCATGTGAATAAATGCCAGAGATGTAAAAGTATGGAAGAGAAAGTTTGCACCTCAAACAGATGTTTGAGTCTCCCATTGTTGTTTGACTCCATCGATGTCTGAGATTCCCATTTCAAGTATTCACAATTTGCTAGGACAAGTGGGCTTTCAGAGGTTTCACGATGAAATAATCATTTGATATTTTCTCTATCCAAGTCAGTATGTCATTGGCTGCAGACTTCTAATATTTGAACTAACTTAGAACTGGTTTATTTGTCTTTTGGTCTATATTCTCTCTTTGGCTGCTTACAATAAAATGTGTGAAGGGTGGGGAGGTTATATTCGGGCCTATGAGAAAATTGCATGTTCTTTGCTAGGTACACCATGATATGTTCTGTTTGCTGATCTGGAATAAGACTTACTAGGTAGAATGGTTGCTCTTTCAGGCTGCTGAATCTCTGACATGCTTTCAGTTTCTGCAGTGCTAGATTACTTTGGAGGACATTGCTGCTGAGCATCTGATCTTGCAAGGCAGAGGTATATCCCCAGGGAGATACTGAGACCTAATAAACTTTTGTGTCAGTCAAAGGCATATTTTGCATTTTTGCAAAATATTTTTGTAGTAAAGTTACCATTGTAGTAACATATTAGTTATGCTAGTTCTCTTCATGTTCTGATTTTACTTTTTTTTTTATTACTACAGACTTCCTGAGACAGGAAAAGTCTTGATATAAAGGAGTTTCAAGTATTTTTTGTCTTGGGGAACCTCAGCATTGTACACTGACAGTGCAGAGCCTGTAGGGAACATATATATCTGTTGACAGTATCATGGGTACAATTCCACATTAATTGCACATAATCTTCAGTAACTACAGACTTTCTTAAAAATCTACCCTAATCCCTATTTTCTTTCTCTCTTGCTCTATTTCCTATCGGGATTTTTGAGTCAGATACAGAAGTCATTTCTGTAGGAAAATTAATTTTCTTTCAGGTTAGGAAAGTGAGCTGAACTGACCTGCCCTAGAACCCCCAAGTTACTTCCCCACTTCTGGCACCAGAAAGGCAGCAGAGCTCATGGTGGGGACAGTCAGGCAGCCCATTGCAGCAATTGCTTTGGAATTGTACTGGTTTGGTGTAATATGAGACACTCCCACAGCTGTCCTTTCCAAATTCTTCAGAAGTAGTCCCTTGATCCTCAGGGATCTGTAAACCACAGAGGAAAACCACTGCTTAACTATCGGATTATCAGCTAGCTCACTTGCATGTAATACATATGTAAACACTGCTTAATTTGGGATATTAATTACAGCCTGCTCTGAAAGAATATGCATAAGTCTTTAATTACATGGAAAGATGATAGATCTTCAAATTTGTGGCTGGAACACTTGTTCTAACAGTTTAAGAAGCTGATAATTGCTTGTGATAACCATTTTACTCAGTAAATGTACTGGCCATGTACTAAGTACTGACTGCTCTGAGTTCTTTTGCCAAATGCCACCCAGATAGAACCAGACTACAATCCTGTAAATTTGATACTTCCTCATAAAGCTGCAACACGGTCCCAATTGTTTGTTGTCTTACATATCTGATTGTCTGAATAAACTCAAGCTAAGGCTTTTATTCACTCTAAAATGTCTTTATTACAACTTCTCATTGTGCCATGGAAACTGCGAATCCCTTTATGTTCTGGGCTGAACTGATGAGTGGCTGAGAGCCCAGTGTGCTTAGCACATAGAAAGCAACGACTGCATGCCCCATGAGGGACTTCTTACGAAATAGCACCAATATCTTTAGAGCACTGATGTATTTACTGATCCCATTTCTAACCTCATTATCTGTGAATGGATGCCAAAACCATTCTGACACATAGAAGTGTATTATTTTCAGGACAAAGAGTGTCAGTTTCTGGAGCATCTATAAAACAGTTACTTTGCTAGTTCTAAATTGTGCCATGGAGGGCTTGCACATTTAGCAAAGCTGAAAGAAGGATAGGGATGGAGAGATCTTTTTGTAATTCAGTTTTCTGTGCAGGATTGATCCCACTTTAAAGATCCTTAGATAAATCCTTAGAAGCTATTCAAAGAATATTATTTGGAGGATGAGAAACAGTGAAAATTTCCCTTGGCATAAAGTAATTCAAACAAGATTAAATCTTGCCTCTCAGCCTTTCTGAAGACATTTTTTTTTGGCAGTTTGTTAGATTAATTAGAAGAAAAAAAATTAAATACCCTTAAAACTACTTAGAACTTCCTCGATGCAAAATTCTGATACAGATCCAACGGGAAGCACACAAATACACAGAGCAGAGAGACAATCACAAGCCTGGGTAAGGTTGTGCCTGGAGTCTGAAACACTTCGCAGGATGTATATTCTAAAATGAATAGGCTGAAGCTCATGGTGAAGGGAGAGTGCCTACATAATTGCATTTTTTACATAGCTTTTCACAAAAGCTTTGCAGGGGGGACTTTTGTAGCAGGTTTGTTCACAAAAGAAGGTAATTTTGAACTATATCTGATGCATTCGTGATAGCTTCCCAATAGAGATTATCCAATTCTACATAGTTTGCTCATGAAATTGGTAAAGAGTATCATCTGTAAGAGAGTATCTGTAACAGATAAAATGAAATTTAGCTCTCAGTTGCCAGTTAATAAACTACCAAACTATATTGCTTCCAAATCTGTGCATCATTTCAGCAGTATATTGGATAAATTCAGTACTATTGAAACTAATAAAAGATGAATTATTAATCTGATAATCAGTAATAGTTTAAATTCAAGCCTCATGTGACACAGTCAGCAAGTGTAAGAAAAATTGCAATGTTCACAGAATATCAATCTAGATTTTATGGCTGCCTGCAATTGTCCAACCTTCATCAGATTAATGCAAACATCAATTTAGTTCATCTAGAATATTACAAACATTTAATTTTTAACTGCTGTACTTCACTGTACTGCTCCAATATGCAACAAACTTCTCTCAGCTGAAGAAAATCTCATGGTAAATATGACACAAATTACATGAAGACTTCTGACTGATATATAATACCTCAACAATGTGAAAGTCATAGTGAAAAGAAATAATAATATCCAATTTAGGCTACACACATATATTTCTGACATTAAAACCTGCCTAAATACAAAACCATTATAGTAAATCTAATTAATTAATACAAATATACTTCTTGACACATCTGCCCAGCAACTATGCACAGAAGCTATTCTCTGTCTAACCTCTGCTTAACCTGCCACAGGCACTGTCATTCTGCTACATTATCTATTCCACATCCTACTCTCAGCACAATGTGCTGATCCTGCACTACCATAAATACAATTTCACCTCTTTTTTTATAATTTAGTAATAAATGTACAAATCTGCTGGGTCTATTTTTGCTACAAGTGGGATTTTCAACGCTGTTTAGTATTACTTTCCATTGAAGATAATGGCAATATTTATCTTCTAATCCATGTAAATAAATCAGGCCAGCATGGATTATCCTCAGAAACCTAACTGTGCTTGCTATTTGATGAAAACACAATTAGTAATGAGAACTAGAAAGAAACCTAGATAGACTAATTCATCTTTGCTTCCCTCTCCAATTTTTGCTTCAATAATTGGCAGTAAAGAAAGGCAAGTACTGTTAGGGCTCTAAAATAGTCATAGCTGCCTGTTTAACATCTGAGAGTGATATAATCATAGAAAAATCTCTATGATGGCATCTTAAAAGCAGTGAGCCCCTGTGATTCTCAGGTAGCCTTTCATGAGCCCAGGGATGGCAAACTCAGCAGAAAAGGTGAAATAAAATGGGTTTCTAGTAGCATTAGTAACATACTAACACAGACTTTTTCAGCCAGCTCAAAATGGATGTTTTCTCTGAGGTTGAAAACAACTAGTTTCAGTCTTGTTATAAATACAACACCTTCTCAAAAAGCAGGAGAGCTTAGAGTGACAAGCTACAAGTTCTACATTTAGGACTAAGCCTTTTATCAGTAATGTGTGGTCATTTTAAAGTAGTTGACTTCACAGTGTAAACCACCCTGTATTGGTATTGTTTCTACTTACTGCCAGAAGGGAAACAAAGAGGCCCCAGCTGAATCACAGGTTTTAAAAAGAAGCAATGCAAATTAACCTCTGTTACAGTACCACAATTAAATGGTTTCTGGTATCTGGTGTGGCTTCTGAGCAGCTAAAGTTAATATGAATGCATCTGTCCTATGCTGTCTGCATAATACTTCCACAACCTCTGGAACTTCTCTTTGAGAGTCTTCTGAGAAGCATTTCTCCTGTAGGGATTATCCAAATTGGAGAATTTCTAATGGGTCAGGAAGGCTGAAAGTGACCTCTGGAACATCTGAAGGTCTCTAGCCCTACCTCCTGATCAAAACAGCTCCCATGAATGCAGGTTGTTCAGGGTCTTGTCCAGTCAACTTTTGAATATCTTCAAAGATGGAGGTTCTGCCACCTCTCTGTGCAACTCAAATCCTCAGGGTAAAAAAAAATTTCTCTTTTACCTAGTCAGAATTTCTCATGTTAAACCTTGTATCCATTTCTTTTGCTTCTTTGAGCTTTGAGAAGAATCTAGCTCTGTCTTCTCTGCAGTCTCCCATTAGGTGGTTGAGGACAGTGTTAAATATTCTTCTCAGCTGTATCACATAAAATAGAAACAGAATCTTTTTTTATTTGTACCTCAAGAACCTTAAACCTTCATCTTGGTATCTTGGTCTAGGTCAGGCTGAAAGTATTCAAACCCACAGCTCAATGTCCTAGGACATGGTCTAAGCTCAGATGGGAATAGGAATTGCTCTTCAGAACTTATGCTTAGTTCTGCCATTGTACTGAGGACTTCAGAAACCCAGAGAAAAGGAAGAAACAGCAGGGAGTCTGGCTCTTGGATTCTTTTCCATTCTGTTTGTTTGCAG
>NW_008674350.1:94901-96848 GCF_000695815.1 Acanthisitta chloris
ATTGTGTAAAATGTATTAGTTGTACTGGGAGCAGACTTGGAAGCTGTAGTGTCATAAATATGCACAGTCAGACTTCTTTCTTTTGCTCTCTCTGTGGCCCAATGAATCTTTTCATCACTTCATCTCTGTGCAATGGCCCTGCTAGGGAGGGAAGTATCTAACCACCATGAGAACTAGTTGGTTAAAGTGTTTCCAAAAATGCTTCAAAAAAAAAAGGAAGTCTAGTTAATGTTTCACACACTGTTGTGTAACAGAAATGTGTTATTAATCATGTTTATCCTGAGACTGATGAAACAATAAACTTGAAGGACTGTTGTGCGAGGCATTGGACAAACTGAGAATGGCAGACAGCCCTGCTCAGACTCATGAGTTTAGAAAAGGAATGGACATTAAAAATAGGTCTCATCTGGCCAAAGGCAGATAGATGTCTACTGGACATCACAAAAATAAATTTCCTCCTAAAAATGTCTTCTTCTCCCTAGTGACAGGGAATCTCAGATGCTAGCTGAAATGAAGTTCACACCTCAAGAATGAGAGGCAGTACTAAGGGGTAGGGCTCACAATGGATTTGCAGCAAAAACTCACCCATGCTGCCTTACTTAGGGGTAATGAAACAGCTAAAGAGGTAAGTGAAGAAGGAATAGCATGAAGGGAGCCAGTACAGAGGAGAGAAGCTCTAGAATGTATAAAGAGAGGGAGGCTGTGATGGTGTGAAGAAAAAGGCAAGGCAGAAAGGAACTAGCTGGTCAGTGAAAGATGTACAGGGCTTCCTGTGTGTCCAAAGACTTCTGCTTTGGGATCTTTGGCAGCTGTCCCTCCTGTCTGAAGACAAACCTTTCCAGCAAGATGTGAGCATAATGCCAGCTTTCAGTACCCCACAGTACACCTCTCTCTCATAGCTCTTGGTTGCATGGTGGCATCTTTGGCTAGGGCAATTTCTTTTCTCTACTGCCTCTACCAGCTGCTATATCATGCTCCTGCTTAGCATCTGTGACTCCATCAGATAACTGGTACCAGGTTTTTTTCTATCCACTGTGTTTTAATAATAGCCTGCCTTCTGTGTGAAAAGGACAAGACATCTCCAGGTTTAGACAATGCTCCCCACATCTACGTGCTGCAGTGCTGGCAGCATGTGGGATTTCTCCTCTTACGCCTTTTGTATCTCCAGCCAGGTAGACTTCAGACAGGGATATCTAGTTCACCCGGTACTGAGATATCATTAAATGACTCCTTATTCAATGCACACATGACTTAAGGTGATAGGATGTTTTACTTCAAGGCAAAATAGCAATTGCTTTGACCTGTCTGGAGGCACACACCATGTCCAAACCACTATTTAAATCTTATTCAAGGAGCAAATTTAAAAACACATGTCAGTGCAGTGCATTTTAAATTAATCCCTGTGAAATAAACACTTGAAACACAGAGCTCAGTACCTAACCCCTGATACATTAGGCTCAAAATGCCTCAATAAACCAGGAAAGTGTTCTAAAGACACAAGGAAAGAAGCTGATGGTCGATCCTAAATAAATGTAGTTGGCAGGCAAGGAGTAGGGTAGTAAATAGCTGTGCTGCAGGTGTAGAGAGGCATCACTGCCAAGTATTCCATCACTGCAGATGATGGAGAAATGAGGGTCACCAGGGCTGCAATAGCCCCTGGTTAGCTCTAGACCAGGACAACATCGTGGTTGCTCTAGAGTTGCCACTCTGAGTTCTTCAAATATCCCAGGGGTAAAGCTCACACAGCTGTGTGTCATACAGAGTCCATATCATTTAGATTCCCAGAGCCCCAAAGAGAGATCTGGGCTGCCTGTTCTGCACTAGTCCCTGGGGGATCTCTCCAGGGTCTCAAAAAGATTGTCAGTCATTGCATAAAGTTAGCCTGAAGAAATCAAATGGGATACACTGAATATATATATTGTTTAAAAAGAACAAATGCAACTTTCC
>NW_008674350.1:96873-140878 GCF_000695815.1 Acanthisitta chloris
CTTTTTTTAGGACAGCTGATTTGACAACACTGCATTTCATGCTTTTTCTCCAAGCCTTTGACAGTTCACTATAAGCTTAGAATTCTGCATCAAATAGCCATGAGATGACTGAATAAAAGTCAGGTAATTTCAGAATTAACAATTCACTGAAGGGTCTCAAGAGCCAGAGATGAGCACCAAAGATAGCAGTCCATCAGACACCCTCACATCAGGACATGCAACACTTTCTCTTCAACTTTTGTGCCATAGTTTATGTTTTTCACAGATGATCAGACTGTACTTGCTCTTTGCATTGGTGTACAGGGAGGTGGATTTCCCTTCCACATTGTATTATTCGACTTCTGCTCGAGTGTGCACATTTTGGAGTTGCAGTCCTTGTTTCTTGGTATGTTCTTCATCAGACAGTTTTCAATAGCACGTTTTACCATCACATTTTTTTTTTCTATTGCACCTTTTATTGTGGGCTTAGAAGACTATAAAGCACCTCAGAGGATTTGCTGAATATAATGTGTTAAGTGTGAGGCTCATGCAACTTTCTCTGGTTTCCTACTGCTGCATACAGGCACTTGTAGCCCCACTGCAGCCCCTCTGGTCCTGCATGTCAGATGCAAATGATCTGTGGTTCAGCAACCTGCCTAAGGGGCAATAAGCAGCAGAGAGGCTGCCGAGCTCTGACATACTTTGGGATCTGGTCCTGAGTAGGGCGTTGTGGTTAATGGGCTGCAGCTCAGAGACACAGTCCGTGGCTCCATGCTGCTTATGTGACCAGCCTCCCATGCTCTCACCTTCACAGCTTTAGCAGGGACCTAATACTGATGTGGTCTGGCTTTCCTAGGCTGTAATTATTTTTTCCACTCACTTGAGAAACATCAACAGACAAATTGCATTGCTGAGGCTTAGCAAAAGTAGCATACAAGTTTTACAGGATTTATTTGCCATTTTGTTTTCTTTTGTAATTATAGTAATTATATTGTCCATGTCACACTGCAGTCTCAGAGACAGTTCAGAAGACCTGAACTGCAGAGCTGTCAGCATTTGAAATACTTCTCCATGTGAAATAGAACATCCCCTGAAACAAACTTCCAGCCATATTGCTATTTATGCATGGTCCATAAAGGGAAGATGCTTTCAGGATGCTAATCTCTCCTCCATCACAGCTTGTTCTGAAAAGGGCTAGAACATAGGGGTGCAAAGCTCTTGTTATTGTCTATTATTTAATGCTAAGCATGCAAGTGGGGAATCTGTTCCTCTGTAATCAAGATCAGATGAAAAGCTTTCTGACCTGCAGATGTCTGAAATAACAGTTTGTTCTCATCCTGCACTGTACCTTGCAGGCAGTTGGTTGTAATGATTTTCCCAGAAGTCTAGTGCTGCACTGTGTATGATCAAGTAACTTCTCTGAACTTGAAATTAGACATTTAGAATATCATCTACCCTGAGCAGAGGCAAAGAGATCTTTGTTACTTTTAGTGTCTGAGCAACTATGTCTAACCAAAATATCTTTAACTGATTACTTAATTTAAGCCATATTCAATTCAGAGTAAGAAAACCAGCTCCCTGCATGGTAGCTTTCTACTATCCCTGTCGGACTTTGATGTGTTTCTTTGTAGCCACATTCCCTCTGGAAATGTAGGATGTAACAAAAACTGTTTTAAGAAGAAGAAGGTACATTTGTGTTTTCTCAGATACCTTCCCATCTCTCAGATGTAGCAGTTCCAGACTGAAGTGGTTTCTGAGAGCCAAAGTGGTGATGGAGGGCCACAAATAGCCATGGCACAGCAAGTATATTTGGCTCTTGACTACGAAGAGGAGATGTGTGGCTTATATCTATCCAGGTCCTGGAAGGGCTGCTCCTCATATGAATGCTTTCTGCCTGTTCTGCTCCGCTGGGGTTCTTGGTACCCTCTGTCAGCTCCCACTTCACTTCTAGGACAGCTTGTTCTGCCTGAGATGTTGCAAGTGCTCCCCAAAATTTGCGACTCCAAGGGCTGAGAATCAGATTGACTGTATTACAGCAAGTACATGCAACTTTTCCTCAGGATTTCCTACATCAGTGGGAATAATGACTGTAAAATCTAAAACAATCCACAAAAAGCTGGATAATTAAAATAATTCAGGGCTACAGGACTGGCTGGCTCAAGCTGCCATAGTCTGAGCAACAGCCCTTTTCATATCTTTTCCTGGCTTCAGGGCAAAGGAAAAGACAAGGGGTTGCCTTTCAGTCCTTCCCTCATTTTTCTTCCCAGTTGTTGCTAGATTTTGCATGGGTTTCTTGGGGTATTTGCTTGGGATGATGCACAAGCATCACATCTCTGGGATGTAGGCCTGCAGTATGCAATGACTGCTGCTTGCACTTTGGAAGATGAGGTAGAAGTGTGACCAATGGGTCACTGCAGAAAGACATCCACTCATCAGTGACAGGCCAGTGACTATATCAGCATGTTGTCTTGGTGTTGCTGAGCTTAGAGGTGACCTTTCCAAGCCTGGATGCCATTCCCAGGCAGCAAGGATGTACCGACCTGCCACTGCTGGTACAATCTTTACTTTCTAGGTAAGATAAATAGAGAATTTGATTTTGTGGCACAGTTAAGTCTGATACTTCTCACAAGTTTCAAACTCATTAATTATTTATTGCTGTTGCTTATTATTTGTGAAGAGCCAGCTTGGTGCTCAGCATTTTGATAAATTCTGCCTCATGACTCTACCCATTCTAGCAGAAATATGACAAAATGGAAAACATTTTTTTTTGTTAGTGAGGATTAAAAGATGCTATGAAGCAAAGATAAAAGTACTGTTGTCACCCACCATTTCCATTTATAACATGAACTGTTTGGATTTATAATGTGATACCAAAGAACCATTCCATTAGTATGCAGAATCATTTGGGAAAAGTACAGAATATGCTACTTGATAAGAAGGACCAGTTAGGCAGTCATAGGTACTTTGGAAATTTCTGATCACCTAACTACTTCAGGGCAGGTAGATGAATTTTGAAAGAAAAATACCATGCAGACCATTTCTCAAGTTGTCAGTAGGGGTCTGTTCCTGTTTATCCTACCCCAGAATTTCCAGTTCTTGATTGTCAAAGATGGCCATTCTGGAAATACAGGCCAATGAGAAGTGCAAACTCGAGGGACATGAGACCATTCTGACTCTGCCAGGTATGACATTGCTTGTGCCTTTCCAATGAATCTGTGTTAGTGACAAGAGACTGTGAATGTGTCAGCGTCATTTACCTTCCTCAGCAGCCACATTGCATCTTCTGCCTTTCTTGGTTTATTACATCTCTGGTTTTGCCATTTTCTAAAAGCACAGCAATCTTTTCCCAATGAAGTGACATAACTATATGCAGGAAGATGCTTAAGTGACACATTTGCTTCAGCACTATTAATTTCTTTTGGAACAGAAAATAATACGGAAATTGCCAATGCAGGTTTTGCACCTTTAATCCCTTATAAGCATAATTAGGCAGGCCTGGATTTACCAGGAAAGCCAAAGAGATGTTAATCCCCACTCACTTGCCTGCCCCTTCTGACTCCCCTCTCAGAGCTCTGTGCTGAGGGCACAACTGACACCCAGACAGGAATGGGTGTGACCTGAGACCAAAGCTTTCCCACATGTTCAAGAAAATCTTGAGCAGCTCTTCTATCTCCAGGACCATAGCACAAACTAGAAATCACAGACCCAAAAACAAGTGAGGTGTTTCTCTGTCCCTTTGCTGTGAATGGCTCAGTGCCCTGTGGTTTGGGATTTTGCTGCATTGCAAAGGATAACAAGCATGCAGCTAATGGAGTCCCTGTCATGTCTGGGTCTTGAACGTACTTTGTCCCCACCGTAGTATCTAGCAGATTCAGGGCTGCATCTGATGCTCCCCATTGACCTGGCTTCTTTTCCTTTGTCTTCAGTAGATTTTTAGGTTCTGCCTCATTACACATTAAAAGACCTATATCCTCCTTTCCCTGACCCAGGCTTGACCTCATTAGTCCAGGGGCCCTCTTCGCATTTGGGGAAGGAAACCTGTGCTTGGGAGTTGATGTCTCCCTGGGGCTGAGGGTGGCATTGACATTTGTATCTGTCCATGGAAAGCTTTGTTTGCCTTCCATATCACTTTCTTTCTCTCCAGCGTAGTTCAGTATGTGTTCAATAAGACTCTGAGGATACTTTTTGCTTAAAGGCAACTATATACACACATAAGGAAAGGAAAGGAAAGAGGGCAAACACAGCTGTCCTCTGAGCCCCAGCCTCTCCCTTGTTCACTGTGCAAATGGTGCATGCTGCACTGATGGAGGTAGGGGGAAGAAACTGTGACTTCTGCTCCCTGCAAGTGTCCCTTCATCTGCCAGCACCACTACACAGGCAATACACTAAGGAAAACATGAAAAAGGTTAGGGTAGGTAGAAAGAGCAAGGTTTCAGTGTGCTTTTCCTGTTATTTCCTAGGGTGCTGCTGCTGAAGTTCAGTTTCTAGAGAGGTAGCTGTGCTAGTAAAAGTGTATTCCAATGAATGTCACTGTGTTGCTGTCATTTGGGCTACTTTATTTGCTGGTGTACATAACCAGAACTGAAACACACATCTATGCAAAAAAGTGGGGAAGAGTCTTATCTGAAATTATTTACAAAAGGAAATAGCTCCATGACTGACCTTCCTTTGCGTTCCCCTACACAGTGTAGTTTGCAGTTTGACCAACTACACTGCCCTGTGAGTAAGGATTGGTGGGGAAGAAGTACATTTCAAGAATGGGTTACTCTGTGCCTGAAGAATAGTGTGCATGGGTCTGAAAGGTAAGCATTGTCAGAAATTGTTCATCCCATGGAAAAGCCTAGAGGTCCAGTTCAGCTCAGAGGATTGGATTTTGTACAAACAGGAAGGATGTTAGCTGGCAAACTCTGCACTCTTTCATTTTCTAGGTACAACCAAGTGCTATGCTTTCTGAATACAGCAAATATTAGCAAGAAATTCAGCCTATTCATGTCCAAAGTAATAAAATTGTATTTTGAAATGTGCCATTTGGCTTTCAAAAGAAGGAGAAATATTTTTATTTTTAAAATGAATATATTAACTTTGTTGCAGTTGCGTAAGTTGGAACCTATGAAGTCTCAGAGGGTGATAATTTAGTCCTTTGAAACTGGCCTTTTTAAAGACTCAGAGGAATACTAGGCATATATAGTGTTTGTTATATATAACATCTCTGTGTACTTTTACCTGAGTCATCATTCTCCTACTTGTACTCCTATTTGTTTACTTAAAACCAAAACACAAGTCTCTGGGGAAGCCACTGCCGTAAGCAAACTTCATGTGGTTTGATCAGTGCAGTCAGTTCTCTGAGGGGCCTGAACATTGCAAATGCTTATCCCTACTGGTAAACATCCCAGGGTGTGCCAAGAAAGCCAAAGGAAATGGCACTAGGGTTAGGGTTTTAAAAAATTTTCTTTCAAAACAAATAGGCTTTTTGTCCCTCCATCAGTAAGATGCTTCCCTACAAAAATAGTTTACTGTGTAGTTTCCTGTGACTTTAAAAAAAGCATGGGCTGAGCTTTCAGCAGTTCGGAAAACTGCCCTTCTACAAATAGAGAAAATCATGCTTTTAGGAGGCTGAAATCCTGTGTCAGCTAACATTTGTCTGCTGGTTGTAGCACTAGCTTGATTATGATCCAACAGCCACTGTACTTGACTCACCAACAACTAAACATATGGCCTGATGTGACCAACTGTAGGAGCCATGACTGCTACTTAGCAAAGCAGGGTGAAAATGTCACTGGGGCCCTGCAGATCAGAGAACTATTCCAAAAGTCTGGAGTGAGCTTTGCGAAGGCTGGGCTGAGCCGTGGTTTTGTGAGCAGGGACAAAAGGGGCACAAGACAAAACCCAATGGGATATGCTCCACAGATCACAAGTAAGGCGATGCACTGGCTTTGCTGACCTTACGGAGCTACAGAGGGTGAGTTTCCAGAGGACCAGCAGGACAGCAACACTGTCTTCACATTGGTGATATTACCAAACTCTGCAGGGGTCATCCCTTCCACTAAACTTTTATGATCTGTTAGTGGTTCTGCTTCGCCTTCCTTGACAGACTAACAATTCCACAGCACTCATCAACAAAGTAATCAAGTACCTCCACGTAGGAGTATATGTCTTCTAAATAACACAGTTGATTTAATTTGATTTTGAACTTGCTGAGTGCACTCACATAGGGGAATGTCAGTGCAAGTCTGAATGGTAAATACAACACCCACAGTGCATCACCTATGTCAGGGTAAACAGGTTTTTGTTCTGAACAAGAGACCACTTTGTCCCCCACACTTGCTCCTGCCCTCAAGTGCCAGCAGTTGAGTTGTAGCCCTGCTCTGGGCTATCTGGCCACAGATGTTGCCAGGCACCAGAGGCAGACAACTTGGGGACCCAGCTTCTCACCCCCACCTGACAGCTGAGGGCGTAAAGAAAAATGAGACTGTAACTCCTTAACATCCATCAGTGAGCAGACACATTCAGAATATATTGTCCTGGCAATCCAGAAAAGATAATCTCTCCTGATTTTCTTGGCATCCTGGGGGTATAGTGGCTGGAGTGGGTGGCAGCAGTACTGAAGTCTTCCTGAGGTTCAAAGACTTCTCAGGGTAGCTCTAAACCACCCTTTTCCTTTGGTCCCAATAGACCTCCAACCATCTGGGCTGCAGATCAGCATACAAAGTACTGTGCAAAAAGCTCTGTGTTTCTTGCCCTGGTGAACCAGTAAGAGCAAAGGTCGACAAACTCAGATTCAGATGAAGCAAGGAAGAGAGAATTCCAAGGACTCTCTGCTCTGTGCCCTGGCTCCAGCTGCCATGCATTTAAACCCACAGGCTGTGAGCAAGAGATGGCATGTAAAACATGAGATGTGGCCAAGTTTATTTAATATGTTGGCTTTCCCACTGCTCTTAGCATTGTTATCAGAACTCTTAATTTAGTTACATGGAGCAATGTAGAAAAACACTGGCGAACATAAAATGAAAAACCTACTTCCATGTATCTTCCAAATTAACAATTAGTCTCTTTGCGTTGCTGGAAATCTAATAAGGCACTGATTACATATAGGACTGATGAGTTTTAATATATGCTCAGCTTCAGCTTTTATATACGTATTGCTCAAAAAGGCTTGGGGCAGGAAAATATGAAGTCATTTTGTCGGGACCTCAGCACAGATACCACTAGGCCTTTTGAGCTGGCTGCTCAAAGGCTGTATCTCTATTCCTACATGACAGCTGAGAAATGGCCAATTCTGTGTACTTGAGAGTCATTTTCCTCTGTCATTCTTTTGGGATGGGACCACTGTAGCTGGAAGATGAGCTATTTAGCCCTCCAGTATGCTATCGTCCAGCTAATTGGAAATCCCAAGTAAGGCAGGTCATGTGGTAAGTCCTGGGGATCTGCAGGCTCTTGTGAGGGTTTGGTCTCCTGACTGATATTCCCATGGGCTGAGAAGCCCGACTTATCCTTGTGTTTGTCAAAGAGTGAGAGTTTCCATGTAGAAGACGAGGATTATTTAATGGGGACTTAGACAAATTAGATAGTTCCCACAGCCACACACAACCCTTTCCTCCTGTGTTTACTTGAATAGTCAGTGCAGCATGACTGGAGAGTGCATGAAACCTGTGTGTTCATGTCAAAACTGCCTAGAATGTGAAAGTGAACAATGGTCAGCTCTTTGCTCCCATGTTGGCTTGAATCCCTATATAACCAGGATGGGAAAACAGCTACTCTCTGGGAGTGTCTCAGACTACAGTATCCTGTGCAGACACAGACACAGCATGACTTACTACCTTCACTGCGCAGCTGGCTTTTAGACCCTTCATGCCTTGCCCTTCCTTCTGGCTCTCTATTATGTTGCATTTTGGGTAAAAGAGTGAAATCCAGCTACTTCATTCTTCCTCCCACTTTTCTTCACCATATATCCTTGCTTCTTGTCTTGTTGCCAGCTCTGACACTGCTCTAATTACAGAATAGAATAAGCCAAGTCAACTCCCAAGAACGAAAGAGAATTAAGTCAGGACAAGTGAATAGGGAGAGGGAGGAATGTGGAAATGGGGATGGATGGGAAGGGGAATTGGAGAGGAGGAGAGCAAAGACCTTTCTGTGGCAGCCAGATTTTAACTTGGTTCTGCAGTCAGAGGTCACTGGTGGAGTTGGCATCACAGCTTGGCCTACACACAGATGTATTATCTGTTAAAAGAACAATGTTGATTGGTTGTTTGATTGACTGATGCTGTGTCACAGGAAGGCTGTGCTTGGGAAGGCATACAGCTTGGAAGCCCTGCCTCTGAATATTTATCATCCAGAAGATTCATGGCTAAAGCAAGAAATCCAAAACTATCAGTCAAGGCAGGATGCAAACTGGTCTTTCAGCTTGCTGGGTCAGCTGAGCAAGGGCCTTGAACACTAATGCTGGGAGACCTTTGAAAGGATTTTCCTTTTTTAGAAGGCAAACTACCACTTTAAAAGGTTATGCCTCCCTGTAAGCAGGACATTTAGACTCCCACAAGTGTTCAGCCCTCTTTGAAGCATGACTGGCTAAAGCAACCTGCACAGCACAAAAGCCAGCAAGGGAGGAGGCAAAATGTCAGCCTACAAGCATTTGCTACAAAATACAATACAAAAAAGAAGCTACATTCCCCAAATCCTTCTGAAGCAAAGCCAGGGGTGACTGCACCAGCCTGCTATGGTATGCTGGCACTCAGGCTGGCATTTGACACTCCCTGAGTTTCCTTCCTCCTCTGTGCAGATGTATGCCATTAGCAGGCGAGTGCCAGCAGAGAGGGGGAAGATGATGTCAGCATCTATACCAGGGCTGGGGTGGGAGCTGGTGTAGGCTTGTGAGCAAAATGGTCAAGAATCACAAGGTAACTCGGTGAATCAGAAGGCAGGAATTCAAATGAATGTACAAGTTCCAATGGAAAGAGAGCATTTAATCTTGTTAAAGATCTGTTTTTTCCCTAATATTTCTCCTACCAGAGTCCTCTGGCAGTGTGTCCAGGTACAAGTATTACATCATCCGAACCTTGGTGGTTTGAAGCTCCCAGGGCCCTGAAGGGCAAAGGAGCTGCACAGCAGCTTTAAGCAAATTAACACTTTCATGGGAGTTGTTCCTGTCTATGTAGAGTAAGAGCTTTTCCTTGAGAGATGAAAGATCTCCAGCCTTGTGCAAACCATCCATCTATACTAACCACAATTTGTAAAGTATGTGCTGAGGCAGATTTCAGACTCAACTGTCTGAGCAATATAGCAATAGTGGCTATTGTTAACAGGAGGCTGCAGTTGACCCATGGTAAGATGATACTGTACAGTGTACCCTTCTTCCCCTTCTTTCCCATTAGGATGCACTCCAACCCAAGCATGGTCCTGGTTCCTGACTGCATGTTGTGAATGCCCTGTCGCTCACAGGCTGTAGAAAAACAGGGAATATAAAGAACCATTTTCTGTCAGTTGAATGAACTGAATTGGTTCATTAAACTGTCAGAGGAACAGCAGAGCTGGCATTAGGTGCAGGTGAAGATCACTGCCCAGGAGGGAGAGAGGAGACTCACTGCCCTGTTTCAGTGGTAACAAGCCATTAACTAAGGCATGCACCTTGTGAAACCTTATCCTCAGATGCAGTGATATAATTGGTCATTTCGTCACTCCCTGGCACAGTTCTGTGAAAATGATCTCTACTAGCCTCAGGGATTTTCATAGGAGATTTTTTTTTCCCCCATATCATTTTGAGACTGAGAAAAGGGGGGCAAAACATGCCACCCTATTGGCAGAGCTGAGGAGACAGTAATCTTCATGGAAGTGTGAGAAGAATAAAGAAATAACCTTTTAATCCTGTTCTTCTGTGTCCTGCACCTCTCTGACTGTGTCCTAAGTTTACAGCCAGGCAGTATATTTGAGCTAGGCTAAAAGGTAACTCCTGCCAAAAAGTACCAGACAGCCCTCTCCCCCTTCCATTTGGGTGCATTCTTGTTTCTCTCAGAGCAGCACTGATGCTTGTCCTGACTCTGTGGTGATCAGGTCATGGAGTTAATACAGGGTAAAACAATCCCCCAGGAAGAAAATGAAGATTTTTTTCTGCTCACTGAGTGAGATAAATCAGCTAATGGTGAAGTCAGACAAACTCCAGCATAAAGCCCTTTCAACAGCAGATGCTGCTATTAGTGGCACAGGTTCATCATCAAGAGCTGTAAGCAGCAAATACATTGCCCTTGCACTCCTGTTTGAATTTAGAGCACCTGCCCCATCAGATATGGTCTATCTATTTGCTATAGCTGATATATCCACCACTGTGGTATTTAGGGCTCGGATTCAATAAAGTTCTGTAAGGTGATGCTGAGATACTTTCAAGAAAGCCATACTGAGCAGGGGTACATGTACAAAGTTCAGAAAACTTGAGCAAGTGAAATAGCCACCAAATTAGCTCAGTTCATTCATCTGCTTTGGGTAAGTGACGTCCCTTCAAAAACCAGGAATTTCAGCTTCAGTTTTTCAAAGAGTGGACCACTTGTTTTTTTGCTGTGTGGTTTTATTCTGGGTTTTGCCATTTAAGCTTGCCTCAGTATTTTGTGGCCTTTTGTGGACTGTGTCTTGCTGGACGGAGTGAAATCCTAACGAAATGGTTTTGTAAAACCCGATTTACGGTCTGAGTGACGAGGAGGTCAGTCCTGAAATGGAAAGGGGTTCTCAGCCCCAGCTCTGACAATCTGCTAATCCCTCCAGACACCGTTGAAAGGATATTTGAGACTCCCATTGCCAGGCGTCTCAAATCACAAATCAGGATCACATTCTATAGGATAGTTCAAGGACACCTATAGAAAGTTTATGATTTGCACTAAGGGCTTTATGGGTTCCTGTGCTCTCCCTGCTTTGTTTTGTTTCCTACGGCTAAGGCAGTGCCCAAACTTCCCACCCCACGGTGCGGCCCCCACCAAATAGGTCTTTGGCACACATTTCAATGTAAATAGGTGCCGAATACGTGGCCTGAATAATTAAGCTTTACAAATCTAGTCCAAAATCCATTGTCACACAAAACGGACCATACAGATAAGAAGCAGGTAAGCCAGAACAGCCTTTTACTGTCTGCACTTAACCGTAAATGCTGGCCAGAATTCAGGAAGGATTAGGTGTTTCTACAGGAACCAGAGCATTTGCAAACATAGCACTAAGCAGCCGCTAATGCTTTGTGCTTGCAGCCCTGGGCTAGAGCCCATTTCTTGTGTTCCTTCCCTCCTTTGCTTTCTAAAACACCGTTACAAAAGGCAGCAGGACTTTTTTTGCCATCTCATCAGTATAGTGGTTCGTCTTCAATAGCAGGCCAAGTGTGCTTGTGCAACTTTCTGTTATCTCGTGAAATCCTGTGTATGATGCTGTCAAAGCGCTACAATTCTAAGTTATCTATGTGTGGTAAAACAGTTTAATTATGATATAATTTCTAAGGAAACAGTCCAAGCAAGGTATCTTCACCTTTCGGTCGAAAACAGAGTCAGAAAAACAAAGCTAAAGAGACTTAGCACAAATGTATTGAAAAATAATACAGAACATATACTGCTTCACACACGTCCACACTGAATTAAAAGCTTGTTTCATGGATCTGGGCTCAGTTTACAAAGAAAAGAGTGACTTTAGTACTTATAATTTTGCTAACATTGGACTATACATTTGGTATGCACAGTGTACAGAAATAAATCTGGTTTACTTGTATAGGTTTTTTTTTTCGCTAGATGATAACAGCTTATTTGAAGTTGAGTTTTTGAGTTTGTGAAGACTCTGATTTTCTATACCCAGTGTTTTATAATCTGTAGGATGAGGAAAGAGTATTGCCCTGTTTGACTGAGAGAGTACAGGCTCACACAACCTTAGATGGGAATTTAATATTACATACAATTAGTGCAACTGAGGACTGCTGCTCTGCAGTCCCAGTGCACTGCCCACCCACCTGCCTGCACCGCCTGACTCTGCATCCAGCAGTTGCCCACCTGTAGCCAGGTCAGCTTAACAAGCTGATGGAAAATGATGTCTTTTGGGTGTGCTGTTTTTTCAGCTTGCTAAAAGGGCTGCCTCAGTGGCCACAGCACAGGTGCAGTGCAAAGTAAACACAGACTGTGGCAGGATATGCAAGGAAAAGACAAGGATGACACACACCTTAAGCCTGGAATCTCATGGTCACAAGCTGCTCAGGTGCAGTGTCAAACTGAGCTCAACAGCAAGTCCAAAGAAGACTTGGCCAGAGGCATAGCTCCCTCACAACACCTTGGTGTCACCAGAGCTACAGACACTTTCAGTTGTTCCTGGGCTTTACTGAATTATTCATGAAGCCAGGCCAGGGCCCTAGTGGCTCATCCTTTTGGAGCTGCTTTGAAATATTTTAGCAACTTAACCAAACCTTGTCTACTGAAAATACTTTGTTTTCACATACACAGTGAAATACACAGCATGGTTTTGTGCCAGAGCTTTACAAACTTCATAATATCTACCAGTTTCTGAAAACATTTAAAACATTTAAAATAGCACTTACATATTTGTTATCAGCTAGGGATATTGGATGATGATAGTTTGAGAAATACATACTGATGCTGGAACTATATTTCAGAATCTGTGCTTTATAATGAAACATCCTCCAAGGGTAAGACTTCCAAAACTGGGAAGGCACATTTAGACCTTCTTTTCTTTCTCTCTTCTCTTTTCTCATTTAAATGACAGCTCAGGAAATAATTCTCAGCTACAACCCAGGAAAAGGTTGTGAATGAAGAACTTCTCTGTTTTTTGAGGTTTGATTCTCTTTTTTCTGGAGGATGGAGGAAGGAAGGGGACGAAGCAGCCGAGTATGTTGTGAAGAAGATGAGGATGCCTGAGTGTTGAGGGGAGGTTTATGGTCACTTGTAATGAATTTCAAGGTTGGGGGAAAAGAAGTTATAACTTCCAAAATCTCTCACTCTTACTCTGCTCCATTGCTTCCAGCCTTACACACACATTTAACCCTGATCAAAGACAAGTTTTCTGTAATAAATAAGACACAATTGGGCCCTTAAAGAGATTTATAAATAAGGCAGATTTTATTAAGACAACACTGAAACGTAGCTTGTAAAGTGCTTTCCAACTCCAAGTACCAAGGTTTGTGTTTTGTTACTTTACCTCCCACCCCCATCCTTTTGCAACTGGGGTCAAAAAAGCCCTGCAGGGCAGCATGGTTTGCACATGCCTGCCAGGCTGCTCCCATGGCCTAAATTGCCAGTAAAAGGGCTGGAAATCTAAATGCAGGTCTGTGTAGGGTGGCAGCAGTTTGGATGAGGGGATGCATTAAAGCCCATTAAAGCCCACATGATCCCTGCAGCACAATTCTCTTTTATCTTTCTTCTCTCCACCGCCCCGGAGACTAAAGAGCTCATCTCCATAGGACTGGGGAAGCAAAGTCTTCCACAGGCTTTGCTTCTTTCTGACCCTCTGCTCTTTCTCACAGTGTCTGCTGTGGCTTTACAAATTTCATTGGGAACTTTTAAAATGCTTTAAGCATCTTTGGAGGAATCTGATAAATTTGTGTGGATAAGTTAGAGAAAAAAATACAAAACATTTTGTGACCTTCCGAAAAGTTCCTAAAGTTTTACTTCGCTTATGCATTAGCAATGGGCTGTTTATCTGAATACGGAAATTTTCCTTTTACTTGGCAATACACTTCCTTTAATGACTTGTGGAAGTTCTTAATATTAACTGTTGTAATGAAACAACCCCTTGGTCTGTGTGGGAAGTCTCTAGAGTATAAATGTTCAGTTTCTTTATTTCTTCCTTAGACAAATAAAACTACACAAACCAGCCTGCTGCAGGCTGGATAAATCTTTCACATAATGAATTGTTTTATGCAGAGGGCTTCGGGGGGGGGGAGGCAAAAACTTGGTTACTATGTCAACAAACGACGGGATTTAGGCATTTTTCTCAAGGACTTAACGTCTGCAGAAGGCTGGGGGAGAATTTCTGGAGCGCGTTGCGCTGACACCCTTCCAGCTGTTCCTCCCCCTGAGCGGGGCAGGCAGGGGAAGGGCTCCGGGGGCGGCGGTGCCTAGTGGGACCCCCGAGCGCTTGGAGGAGCCGGGGAGGGCTGGAACTGCTCGCGGGGGTAACCCGACAGCGCGGAGGGGAGCGGGGCGGCGCGGGGAGAGCCAGAGCAGACCGCCTCTCTGTGCGGAACGCAGGTCCTTATCTGGCTTTTGGGAAAGATTTGTACATGCGAGTGTTTGCTGCGCTTTCTGAGGAGTCAGCAGAGAGGTAAGGCAGGTATTTTCTCTCACGAGTTCCCTTTCGTGCTCTTTCTGCCTTCCCTCCCCAGCTTGGTGCGCCCGCCAGCATCCCGGTCCTGCCAGCGCGATCGCCGCTGCGTGTCCCGGAGGAGGCTCCGGGGGCACCCGGGAGGGACGGGAGGTTTCTGCCGCTGCCAGGAGCTCCCCTCCAAACCCTGCCGCAGGAGCGTGCGGCTCTGGGCTCCCATAGGACTGCAGCCCACGGAAAAGCCTCAAACGGAATCCAGAGCAGAGTGATGCTATCCCCAGTTTGGGGTTAGTTGGGGGTCATGAACGCTTGTGGTTTTTGTTATTGCATGAGACGGGTCTTTTGTCTACATGAGGTCATTCCTAATCGGGTCTGATCTGGTAATATTAGCAATTAGTTAGGATGGGTGACGAATGGTAGAAGCTGCCGAAGGGGATTCAGTGCTGGTCTGGGTCATGAGCCGAATGTGTTGGGAGCTGCCTGTGTGTAGCTGGAGTTGTTCTGTGCGGATGCTCCACCATCCTTCTCCTGTACAGCTGCCTATGTCTCATCCCTCCTTTTCCAGCATAGATCTCTGGCAATTCCCCCACCCCATCCTTATGTACCACAGCTAGTCTCATATGGGCTAGTTTGCTCACGGGATTTTGGAATCCATCACACAAGCACATTTTTTTACTGTGAAAGTGAAGCCACTGTGTAGCATTTTCTGCTTCCTTTACACCCACAAACTGAGAGGCTTACAAAGTTTCTGCCTCCTCAACTCCAGTTACTGCATCAGCAGCCCCACTGTAAGAGAGATGCATGGGGCCTCATGTATCAGGCCACAGAAAATCTGTCTCAGTGCTCCTGTAGGAAAAGAACAGCTGTGTGGAAAGATCAATAAACACAACCAGTTGCTTCAAAAGTCATAAAATGAAAAGACTCTACAAAATAAAACGCATGGCAGGGGATCTTAGCTCCAGACACTGCAGGGAAACTCCTGGGAAATGCAGTAATTAGTGGGAAGCCTCAAACTTGTTTTCTTTCACTGGCTTCACACGTAAAAAATGTTTGGTTTAGGAGAGGAAATCCCTGTGGCAGGAAGAAATACTTACCTATGCAGAAGGAAAGCTTGTTTATGCTTAATACACTGGAGAAATTGCTCATGAATGGTTTATGTCAGTGGAAATAAAACACCCACAGCACTGACAAGGCTGTGAATCTCAAGGGAGCTGCATATGTGCTGGTTGGACCTGTGACCTGAAAGTGTTGGGGACTACTTTGGTTTCATTCACTCTCAAAAAAAGTGAAAAACTGTTACAGTAACATTTTCTTCTTTTACTTGCCTTTTCCATGTTACCATAGCTCTTTGCCCCTTTGTTTAATCTGTGTATTTAATCTGTGTATTTCCCTGTTTTCCCTCACTGCCAAGGAGAGAGGAATCCTTTGGGAAGGCCTAGCTTCTCCTTGGTCACTCTCTCTCATCTTTTCATCACCACCTGGAGGCTCCTCTGCCTACTTTGAAGATCCCTCCTCCCACCCTTTGTCCTTCCCCATCACTCTCACAGCTCCTCCAGCCTGGTCCATCCTACCTGGATCCTGCTGCTGCTTTCATGCGTGCTCACATTGCCCAGCCCGTGCCACCTCCCTCTGGCTCTGTCATGATTTTGAGAACCATTATTTCCCTCAGTCCTTACCTCAGAGCACCTTGTCATGACAAGTTTCCGAAGGAATGCCAAAGGCTCTGCAGTGATGTACTGTGAAGCAAAAAGAGATGCCTGGGGTTCTAGCTTTGGTGCCAGGCAGGGTATGCACGATTCATGCAGAGCTCTAAGTGCATTTACTATAGGCAAGCAGCTGCAGAATTGTCCAGTGTTTCCCATGCCTGTACAAAGCTTAACATGAGGAGGGTTGCTTTTCTCCCCTTCCCTTTCACATTTCTTCTTGAAGCTTTTTGACAGCTGTGTGCCCATGAACTTAGGTCTTGAGGTGTGATTGACAGAGAAATTAAGATTTCTAAATGATCTTGAGGTGTGATTGATGGACAAATTAGGATTTCTAAATTGTTATAAAACAAAATCCTAAAATTAGAATAATTTATGTTGTGTAGGAATTTGTAGGGATGTGAAAACTTATCAGTACAACCATGGCAATAACTTATACCTCTTCAGCTCAAGTAGGGATTTGCAAGAGGATCAGAGGGAGTTGGTGAGCTGGATGCAGCACACTCTGTGCTGTGTGCCAAGGTCATCTATCCTGCCTGCCATTTCCTTCTCCAACTGTTCAGGCTCCTAACTGAACACATGGAAACCTGCAGTCCAGCAAAGATGTCCATGTAGTGTATTGTGTCACTGCAATAGTAGTAGTAGAATGATCCTGGCTAACTTTGCTATATAGGTGAATGCCAGTGGTCTGCTTTGAGTCTCACTTCTGCAACCTTTTGCACATATGGGATCTCATCCAAAGCCCACTGAATTCCCATTCATCTTGGTGGGCTTCCATTCTGCCTCATGCAGCTAATAACATAGATAAGAGCTCCAGGATCAGTTTTTTTGATTCTGCCTGCTATGAGTATTAAATTTGTCTAAGATAAACCCTGAGCATATGTCATGGTTTAACCCCAGCTAGCAACCAAGAACCACACAGCTGCTCACACACTCCCCCACCAACGGGATGAGGGAGAGAATCAGAAGGGTAAAAGCTAGAAAAACTCATGGGTTGAGATAAAGACAATTTCATAGAGCAAGAAAAAGCTGCACACACAAGCGAAGCAAAACAAGGAATTAATTCACTGCTTCCCACAGACAGGAGGTGTTCAGCATCTCCAGGAGAGCAGGGCCCATCACGTGTAATGGTTCCTTGGGAAGACAAACGCCATCACTCCAGATGTCCCTCCTTCCTCCTTCCTCCCGCCTTATATACTGAGCATGATGTCATATGGTATGGAATATCCCTTTGGTCAGTTTGGGTCACCTGTCCCAGCTGTGTCTCCTCCCAGTCTCCCATGCACCCCCAACATTCTTTGCCTGTGTGGCAGTACGGAAAGCAGCAAAGGCCTTAGCTCTGTGTAAGCTCTGCTCAGCAATAACAAAAACATCTCTGCATTATCAACTCTGTGTTCAGCACAAATCCTAAACATATTCCCATACTAGCCACTGTGAAGAAAGTTAACTCTACTTCTGCCCAAACCAGCACAGTATACCCTCATCCAAATAGTCAATAAAGATATTAAACAGGACTGGACCCAATACTGGGCCTTAGGGAACACCAGTAGGGACCAGCTGCCAGCTGGATGTAGTTCCATTCATCACCACCCTCTGGGCTCAGCCATCTAGTTTCTACACAGCAAACAGTGCACCCATCCAAGCCATGAGCTCCAGGAGAATGCTGGAGCATAAACCCACCACTGCACTGTGTGGTGTAGACATTTGTCACAATCTGATCTAGTTTCCTGGTTGAAGATACAGGAGTCCTGGGAAGCTGTAGAAGAGTCGTGTGATTCTGCCCATGGACAGGGATTTTGTCTCATGCACATGATGGGCTAAAACTTGGGTCTTGATGTGTGTCCCTAATGCACTGCATCCTGTGTGCCAGCAGCATGCCTGAGGGTCACATGGGCTCATTGCAGCCTCTGGTGGGCTCAGTCACCTGTCATCTAGAAATTTGTGGCAAATGGTCTAATTCCTCCTTTTCTAATAAGAGTACATTTCTGGAAAGAAGAGTGTACTATTTGAGCAGGTAAGGTTAATAAAGGAATTTAAAACCAAGTTAGGTTTTTGTTGCCCTCCTCTTTCATAACCTTAGGTGAAGTAAATTGGTGGGCACAATTCCTGAAGACACGGTGAACCAAATAGATGCACTTCTCAGGGAGAGCTGGACATGAAGACTTCCTTGTAGACTTTGTAAATCCCTTCTGAAACCTTTTTCCTTTCTGTGAATTAGTACAATCAGCAAGCAAATCTCAAATGAATGAAAAGCAATTAAATATGCCAAAGTCATGAGTGACTAATTGGTACTTGACTCCTCTCTTGCAATTTACAATGTCATTCCTGATAGTGGCATTACATGTCATCTGTTCTCAGAGGGGCCACAAATCTTCCCAGAGAATCACGTATTTAATTACATGGTTTTGTTTCTCCTCTGATGAGAATACTAATGTGTTTTCCAACGAGGTTTGAAAAGAACATAATCTAATCTATTTTCTCTATTTGCTGCAGTCCCTGTTTCTTGCACAGTTTTTGTTATCTAAATATAACTGTCCTTTAGATTCCAACACACAAGGAACAGTGTGATTTGCCAGTCCTTGATGCTGCTCTCTCTGTGTATTGTGTTTCCAGAGTCCTAGAAGGACATAAGCAGAACATATTTCCAAGTGTTTATGAAGCAGCAATGATAAACTAAGGCTGTTACTCAGATAAAAAGTTGGTGCCCCTTAAGGAGCTGCATGAATATTTTTCAGATGAAACACTTAAAGGGAAAGGGATGGGGAAATTATTCATGCTTATTAGAACCATTTAATGTGACTATATCAGAAATATTTGTAGTAGAGATGCAATTGCAGATCAGCAGACAGGTGATCCAGAAGTTTTATGTTTCATGAAGTATTGTCATGGTGGCCTATTCAACAGAATAATAAGTGTCAAAGATGAAGTCTCTGGGAGCTAAACACCATAATGCTTTTCCTGCCTGCTGTGATACAGCAGACTGCCACACCTGTATGTGTCCCAGCTGAGGGGAAAAGGTCAAGGGCTGCAAGAAGGACTTGAATAAGGCCACAGAGGGTTTTAATTAGAGGATTTTAACAAGCTTCTCAACTAGATGAGAATTACAGCTGTGGGTGAGCTCCTGTGACAGTATAGAGCAGCAGCAGCAGCAATCTTCATATGCTCTGTGGAGCATGGACAGCTTTTGAATGGCACTTGTGTAATGAATCAATTTAGTAGGGGCAGGCTCAAGACCCTTTTCTGCAACTGCCAAAAGCAACTCCATCTTCAAGGAAACCATGTGCAGTTTGCACTGTTGGGGAAGCAGACAGTTTGTTCATAGAGAGACCTCCAGTTTTATAAAGCAATATATTCAAAGCTTAGCCAAGACAATGTAAATCTCCACTGTGTAAAACTAGTAGCCCAAATTACACAACCTGAACAACTGAAATATTATTTTAAGCCTTCTTGGTCTGATTTAAGCAAAATACCTGGCACAACTGAGCAACTGTCAGCACAGTGACAGCAGCAGCCACTGAGGTAAGTCCAGGGAGTGGATTTTTGATCAGGCTGTACAGGGGGTCCCCAATCCCAGGGACTCCGGAGCAGCAGCCCAGAGTCCTGTCTGGACCTGGAAGTTCTCAGCAGTCAAACGGACAAGCAGGGGGCAGAGTCGGGAGCACCGCGGGAGATTTAAATGGCTCCAGGGAGCGAGAGCGACCAGACCACAGTGAACAGGACATGGTGCATCACAAGGATGTGGCACAGCAATTACCGCAGCAGTTCACGCAGGCAGGACGAGCAGGAAGGAGTGATCTCACTCCCAGCAGCTCAGCAGCTCAACTCAGGAGGAGAGGTTATGTATGGTTTCCACTTGGCAGGCTGCTAAAAACCTCTGCAGGTGCCAGGAAGGAGGTGGCAACCGAAACAGAGCTACAAGAGAAAAATGTGGGGATCCAGGTATTGGGCTGCAGTGAATGTTAGAATCTGGTGATGGACTGTAGCAGAGATAATACCTGTGTGAGGTGTGAGCAGGTGGGTGATCTGCTCCACATAGTGGTATAGCTCAAAGAGGAAGTGGAGAGGCTACATTAGGAGCATTAGAGCATCAGAAGAAGAGATTGACTGGTGGAGCCATTCTCGCCCTGCCCTGAGGCAAATGCACCAGCCAGATGCACCTCAAGTGGTGAAGGATTCTCAGCCCCCTCCACAACAAGGAATCTAGGATATGGGGAGGAGTGGAGGCAGGTCCCTGCTTGATGTGGCAGGAAACTGCCCTCCCAACCTCCCTCCCCTCCCCACTTCCCCCTACACAATAGGTATGAGGTGCTGGAAATGGATGACCAAGGGTAACAATGGTCTGGATGAAAGACCACTCAGGATGCCACCTATACCAAAACAACAAATCAGGCAAATTACACCTAGCTCCAAAAAGGAGAAAAGAAGGGTGATTGTTATAGGTGATTCCCTGCTGAGGGGAATGGAGGGCCCAATATATAGACCAGACCAAACCCACAGGGAAGTCTGCTGCCTTCCTGGGGTCTCCGTAAGGGATATAACCAGGAGAATTCCTGACTTGGTGTTGCCCTCTGATTACTGCCCCTTATTAGTGTTCCAGGTAGGTGGAGATGATATTGAAGAAAGAAGTCCTAGGCAATTAAAAGAGATTCCAGGGCACTGGGGAATTTAGTTAAAGGAGTTGGGGCACAGATTGTATTCTCTTCAATTCCTTCAGTACTAGGGGAAAGTACTGAAAGGAATAGAAGGGCTAGACTGATAAATACTTGTCTACAGGGCTGGTGTCACAGGTGGAACTTCAGGTTCTTTGACCACAGGCAGTTTACAGGGCACCAGGCCTGTGTATGTCAGATGGAGTACACCTGACCCAGAGGGGGAAAAGAATTATGGCCCAGGAATTAGCAAGGCTGATTGAGAGATCTTTAAACTAGGATTGAAGAGGGAGGGGATAAAACCATGCACACAAAAGATGAGCCTGGGCGTGGCATGCCTATGATGGGAACAGAGTCAGTAGCACAGCTGAAGTCAAAACCAGTTGTCCTCAGCTCCTAGTGCTAGAAGTTGGTGATGGGGGGATAAGTGAAGCCCCTGTAACCCAGGAGGAGATGGTTAATGACTTGCTATGCCAATTGGATGCTCACAAATCCACGAGCCCTGATGAGATCCACCCCAGGCTAATGAGGGAACTGTCAAAAGAACTTGCTAAACTACTTATAATCACCTACCAGCAGTCCTGGATAACTGGAGAACTTCTGGCTGACTGGAAATTAGCAAATGTGACACCCATTCATTAGAAGGGTTGGATGATCCGTGGAACTACAGGCCTATAAGCCTAACCTCAGTTCCAGGCGAGGTCATGGAGGAGATCATCCTGGGTGCCATCGTATGGCACACGCAGGACAACCAGGGGATCAAGTCCAACCAGCATGAACTTACCAACCAGCAGTTGGTCCTGCTTGACCAACCTGATCTCCTTCTATACAAAGTGACCTGCTTAGTGGATGAAGGGAAGGCTGTGGATGTGGTCTATCTGGATTTCAGTAAGGCATTTGACACTGTCTCCCACAGTATATGTCTTGAAAAACTGGCTGCTTGTGGCTTGGATGGGTGGACTCTTCTATGGGTAAAAAACTGGCTGGATGTCCAGGTCCAGAGAGTTGTGGTGAATGGAGCTATGTCCAATTGGTGGCTGGTCCTGAAAGGGATTGTAGAGAGGTGGGGGACGATCTCTTCTGCCATGCCTGCAGTGAGAGGAGTAGAGGGAATTGGCCATAAACTGAGACAGGGGGGATTCAAATTAGATGGTAGGAGAAATGTATTCAATGTGAGGGTGGTCAGGCACTGGACCAGGTTGCCTGGGGAGGTGGTGGAGTCACCATCCCTGGAGGTGTTTAAGAAACATCTGAATCTTGCAAGTGGTTTAGGGTTTAGGGATTACAGCAGAGTGGCAGGCTAATGGTTGGACTTGATGATCTTAGAGGTTTCTTTCAACCCTGATGATTCTATGAATTAGTAAAGTGAAGTAAAAAGAAATCACACAAGTTTGAATCTGTAGATTCAGATATTTTATTTCTAGATGTGACAGGCTTATCACTATGTAGAGCTTTAGTCGCCGACACCACTTATTGAAAGAAAAGAGATTTTATTTTGGTGTAGAAAATTGAAAGACAGTTCTCCCCTAGCATATTGTCTAACTGCAAAATACTGAGAAAAGAATGAACTCAAGCAGTGAATCTGGTTCATGTCATGCATGTTTAGGTCTTACACTGCATTACTCGAAGACTGCTGTGATGGATAATTACATGCACACAAGCACAAACCCACATATGATTTTAATGATGAAATACTGGGCAGATGTTGTAGGTAGGTAATGAGAATGTGAAGGGTATTATGTTATATTGGTTACAAGTATTCCCTCTGACCTTCCTGGCAGAGTTTAAATAGCTCCTATGTGTTAAATCCTATGTGCGTGAGGAGAGGTGTGACTACAGATCTCAGGGCATTAAGAGTGCTCAGTTGAGTGGCTCTGTGCTGCACAAGGCAGAGGCTGGAAGAGTGGAAGTTTTTTTGGCTTTTCAGGTGTATTTGCATCCTTTGCCCATGAACTCTGGGGAAAAAGGCAGGCCAAAGTGATTTCCTGGGCCATCAGCTGAACCATACTGACCATCTGAAAAAGAATCCATGAGGAAAAAAACCCAACAATTTTGTGCCCTCCCTCCCCCCACCAAAAAATGTAATTAAAAAAAAAGGAGGGAATCATTTAGCTTTGGGAATCTCATCTCAGATTAAAATGCCAGGCTGAGAAGCTCTAGGGCAGAGGACAATAAAAAGTCTTTCTCTGAAGAAGAGGTGTCTGGTGGTGATAAATGACTAGGTATTACTTAGGGGAAAAGCCCACAGAGAAAAAAAAGCAGTGAAAGCTGCTGAGTTCCTCCCAGTAGGGGACAGTCTGTCTCAGGAAGATGCAGGGAGGTAAACTGTGACTAGAATTCATTCTCTACAACATTTTTTTCTCTATAAAAACATGTTACTCTACAATAACTGTGCTTTCAGTCATTGACTCCTGATCTGTAGCTCCATACAGAACAGACCTTTTAAATTTACACAACAGGAAGAAAGGGGAGAAAGGGTCACCATCACTCAGGGGACAGCAGTCCAGTGTCCCTGCAGAGGCAAAGGGCTGCTTAATTACAGGCAGTGAGTGATCTCTTCAGACCTCAGTGGTGTTTGCCCTTCCTGCTACATTCATAAAGACTTCTTCCTCATCCTGGATCCACAATTGTTCCCTGAATTGCCTAACCTTCCCCTTTTCACGGTGCACAGCTACTGCTCCTCTCCTGTCATCTAGGTCTTTATGGTACATAATTCCTCTTCACTTGGAACAAAGTTTCCCAGCTTTCTCTCAGCCAGTCCTATCTTCACATCTGACTGTAAAATTTCATGAAGTTCAGAGTCAGGCTAAAGAGTCAGTTAATTTCTCAGGCAATCCTCTTCCTCTTCAAATATAAGCATAAGAATTTTCTGTTCTTCAGTGACATAGTTATCAGTCTGTATTGGAAACACTCGTTAATCATCCTTGCTTAATGCACATGAAATGTCTAATTTTAGTTAATATTCTGTTCTGGGAGAGAGACAGTCCTTTGTATTATTTGTTCTTTGGAGAATTTGGTTTTGCTGTTGTTCTCAAAGTATTAACATTTTATGTAGGTATGTGGTCCTGGAGAAGTTGTTTCATTTGTACTAACTGGATTATTTTAAAGAGAAGGATAATGGTTTATAGGACTGAACCCCTAATTCATATCAGTCAAATACAATGATGATTCAATAGGACCACAAAACATGGTTTACTTTTGCTCCCCAAAGCATTGTTACAGGAAGCCATGAGAACAGACAGTAATAAGCATTATTGTGATAAGAAGAGCTACTTGTCACATAATTTTAATCCAGCTCCAAGCACATTGCAAATTTCAACAGCTAGTCTGTTGAACAAAGCCTCTTAAATCTGTATGTATTTATATTGTTGGCACATAGTGCCAAGTTAAAAGGAAAGCACCTACATCATTACCAAGAATTATATGTCTGAGATATGACATCATTTAACATTCCTTTGTCTCTTCTCTTCTTTATCTTCCTGGAGGGAAACTGGAATGTAAGGAGAATGTTATACCTCTTGCTAGTGAAAAGCACCAATATTTTGTTCAAAATATATCTTTGTCTAACATCTCTATTTAGGACACAATCTTTGAAACAGTAAATTTTCTCAGTATTGCTCTCACTACATGTTCCATAGCAAACTTTGATTTTGAATTTGAATAAATTTTGTGTATGTTTTATGAGACTATTTCGAGTCTTAAGTAAATTGACCATAAATGGAGACACAGCTGTACTGAAGAGCTTGATTTAATTAGTCATTTGTTCTAACAGTCAATTGAATAATTGAGACCGAGGCTCAGCAGAAGAGCTGAGGGGTACTCAGCAGACAAGAACTGCAGGGAAAGGCTGTTATTTACAGTGTCAGTGGCTCCTTTATCCTGGGTCCAACCAGGAGCAAATCCCTGATAATACATATAGCTTCCTCCAAGCTGCTTGTTGGCTTGGGGCAGGGGGAGGTGAGAGAGGTTAACACTCGGACAGTATCAGTTATGTCTGAGATGTCTGTCTCTGTGTTATATCTGTCCTTGGTATCTGAGTCAGCTGGAAAGTGCCTGACCTGTGGTTGCACTGCAGTCTGTGGGACCATTGCTGGTGCCTTCAAAGCAAGATTCTTTGATCTCATCCAGGAGTTTTGTTAGACAAAATGTCACATTTGGGATTTCTTTATTTTTTCATATTTTTATTTTCTGTTATGTAAATGCTTTATATTCCCTGAAAACATGCCATATTTGATTAATTATGTTAAACCAATTCAAGAGCAGTTTATCTACCCTGCAACCTGGCTTTGCATCTATACAGAACTTACCTTACATATGCTGCTATCCACCAGCATTGCTTTTGGGGGGCCAGCTTTGCCCCTGCTGTGTGCACAGGTAGCATCAAGTAAGAGCTAATTTTCTGTGCAAGAACCTTATATAAAGGCAACTAATTTCTTGCACTCACCCAAACCGTCCTATTGTACTCACCCATTGAACTCTAGCTAAAAGTGACTTTGATTTAACTCCTAGGCATCAGCTGCACCCTGTTAGCTCTAATAAGTAATTAATTCTTTATCTTGGTCAGCATTTGTAATTTATTTTCCTGATTAAATTAAGGAGCAGAGATTTTAATAAATTAATCATCCCAGTAGTTTCTATTTTACTCATATTCTATGGCTGTAGATTAAACTTGCCAGCACTGCTTACATATTCTGAGGCTGTTCTCTTTCATATGGCTTCCGTTTCCTAGGATGAGAAAATAAAGAAAACTTTCATGCACGTGGGGCAGTGAAAAGAAGAGTCAGTTGTAATGTTCAAAGTGCAGATGTTCAGGAGCTCACCCAGGTACCCTCTTGAAGCAGCACTGCAGAAGCTGCTGAGCTTAGTCCACATGTTTTGTCAGTTGCTTCCTTCTTTCTAATGAAGGAAACTTCTCTACAAAAGCTCCTGGATTAATTTTTACCATGCTTGGCATTTCTGTGTTGAGGAGTGTACTTCCTTATTCTCTTGTATTTTTGACTAGCTCTCAATTACGGTAATTACGTGTTCTACTTCCGTATGGAAGAACTGCTGCTAAGAGCTTCAAATGAAGCCAGGATCTGTCCCTGCATTAATACTGTTGCAGAGACTGAATTACAGACAGAAGCAGATAATGCTGTCTCTGGGCAAACCACATAAGTAAAATGCTTCAGCCAGTTAACAGAATGAATAACCCAGATTCAAATAACAATAATAATGAGGAGGAGGAGGATATGTTAGGTTGCTAACTAGAACTAGAAAAATAAAGTCAATTCAAAAATTTAAAAGACAAATCTTGTACAGAAACCTTGTTTAAAAGTAAGTTCCTGACTGATACCATCAATGTGGGAATAGGAAGAATTTAACTGCTTATGATACTACACAATTAATGTTCAGAAGTTGGTTTTTATAGATGACTGTGTTCCTGCAAATTTCCATCATAGGACTTAAAATTCATTCAGACCCAAAACAGTTTTCTTTCTGTCTTTATCACTTGTTGTCCTTGCTTATGACAAGGGTCAGCATTTTTAAGTACAATGATTTGGAACTGTTTGAAGTAAGCTATTGCTTTGTTCCAGTGTGTTAATCAAGACCTTGTAATTAATAATAACCTCCCACCAATGAACCAAGGGCTCCATGGCGCCTTGGCACACTGGCTGGTTTGTTTGTTGTGTTGTTAAAGCATTTTAATGTTGGTGATGGAACAGCTTAGCTACCCAGGAAGAAAATGGCCAAGTTGACTAAATACCTCACTGACACACACTTGTGTAATGCACTAGAGAAAAGGTTAACATGGAACGTTATTGTTCCTGGCACCCTGGCCTCTGAGAGGGGAACAATGAATTTTGGGGAACTGATGGAATTCATCAGTAGGGCTTTGACTTTCCATCTTGTGAAAAAGTTGAATGAGTTAAATATGTTAGTTAAAACCTGAATGAAAACATAAAATATGAGTAGCATGTGGAGAAAGAGAAGAAAAAAAAAGATCAAGTACAGCATATTTTAGGGAATTAATTATTTACATATGATTTATGTATTACAGTCATCGAGACTGTTAGAAACCAGGGATCCCCACCTAATGGTACTAGAAGCATTTATGACCATCATTTAAATAGTTGGACAAGAGTCCAGAAACCCAATTTCCATATCTGCCTATATGCTGTCTTGACAACTGTTCTCCCCTTTCCCATTCTCTCCTAGGAACCCATCCTTCCTGTTTGTTACTTCACCTCTTCCAACACCTGTGTCTGGGAGGCTGGAGGCACCCAGTCTCAGCACCTCCCGGCACGACTTGTTTTCAGACACTGCATCACCTGGGCAGGAGATTGAAATCAAACAGAAAGGAATATTTCTTCTTGGGCTACCAATTGATCGTGAGAATTTGGTGAAATACGAGGCTATAGGATCTAAAGAATTAATGAAAATTGAAAGGAAGCAGGAAAATTTGTGGAAGAGTGCCCCAACAGAATAAAAACCAGTGTATTCTGCATGCAGCCTCTGATCTAGGAAGACTCTAAGTTGTAGACTGTGAAAAGATGGGAAAGCAAAATAGAGGGAATATTTTTCTGTATTCTTCTTGTTTCTTGTTCCTCCTTAGCCTCTTGAAGACACGACAGTTGGTTAGATGGCCTCTTGGTCCGACCTAACACAGCAGGTCCTTCCTAACAACTCTCTCTTGAGAATGAGATTCAGAAATTTGGCTCAAAACCTTATCCTGGCTCTTTCACTGTATATTTTCAGTATGTCTTTTTTTAATGTTAAATATTGACATCTCATCTGCTATCCGTCAACACAGACATATTTCTTGCATTTTATCAGCTGCATTTTAACATCAATGTTAGAAACTCCTTTACCACTGATAGTGCTGAAGAGATAATGTGCTTGTTGAAGGTTTTAGTCTTCCTTATGAAACAGACTCTTATTAGTGAAGAATATACATTAGCAGCTTTTGCCTGTATGGATGCAATATGTTGCATATTTTCTGTGTGATGGCATGAAACAAAGAATGAGGAAGAGAGAAAATTGTGGGAATGTCTTCATCTTGCTGCAAAGAAATCAGTCTTTCAGGGCAGAGGACAGTGGCATTTTTTGTGCACTGACAATAGCAGTATCAAAGCAGTGTCAATCCCAAGTCCTACAGAGAATATTTCTGCGCCGAGGACTCAATTAGTACATCGTTTTACCGTAGCAGCAGTAAGGTACTCAGCTCTTGGGCTGAGGAATTAATCTTCTCAAAGGCTTTAAAATATTGTTAAAAATAAACCAGGATCACTTAAAACATCTTGGTGGTTGTTAATCTCCTTGCCTCTGCATCTAGTGTCCAGGCCTAATTGCCTTGTATGACCTCATGATGAATTGGTCTTATGAATAGTGCTGTGCCTGGATTACTTTGCAGTTGCTAACCTAAATATTTGCAGGGAAGATTGCCCTTCCTTCAGGGCCTGCTTTGTATTTTGTGGGGTTGTTAAGATTGAGGTACCTTAATGTAATTGATATAGCAACATGCAGACATGCCTGCTTTTGTCTTCTTTTTTTGTTTCTAGGCCAGTTTATTTCTTTGTTGTTTTTCTGTGTTCTGACTATAATAGATTTGGCATGAACTGTTGGTAAGTGAACTGTGTATTCCATGTTTCTTTATTTTCCAACTGAATTTTGAGCTAACAAAAAGTAGTAAATGAAGGTCCCTGAAAGCCAACTCTTTTACTTGCAAAACATATACAGCATGGGAAAGATGCATTGTTTTATTAACATGCCTACACTCAGATCAGCAGTATGATAATATTACTCCTAGCAGTGTGTTTATAGTCCAAGCCTTCTTAAGCCTTCTTTGCTTGGGTTGAGGCTGCTAGTAGTGTTTGTAAAAAGTAATAGTAGTTTCCAGAGAGGGAATGGTCCTTTGAAAATGTAATGGATTTCCAGCTAGGAGCAAAGGCAGAAATTCTGCAGCCACATGAATATTACCAGATGCTAAACCATTACATGATTGAAATTCTGATTGTCATGAGTAACTTAAACCATTCCCATATCTGCCAGAGGGACAATACAGCAGGACACAAGCAATCCAGAAGGTTTCTGGAGTGCACTGAGGATAACTTCCTAACCCTGGTGACTGAGGGACAATGAAGAACAGCACTCTGTTGGACCTCTTTACACTTATAAACAACAAATACCTGGTTGAGGGTGTGAAGGCTGCAAGCAGCTTTGGATGCAGTGACCAATAGTGAAGGAGTACAAGATCCTTGGAGGAGGAAACAGGACAAATAGCCTGATCACAGCCCTGGGCTTCAAGAGAGCAGACTTTGACCTCTTCAGAAATCTACTTGGAAGAATTCCATGGTATAGCAACCTGAAGAGAAGATAGGTGGTTGACTTGCAAGAATAACCTCTTGAATGCTCCAATCCAACAAGCAGGAAATCAAGCAAGGATGGCAGGAGGCTCACATGGATGAGCAAGGAGCTCCTGACAACTCAAACATCACATAGGAGGATACTAGAGTGTAGCGGTTTACATGGCGGGGTTTTGTTCATGGGGAGCTGCAGGGTGGCCTCTGTGAAGAGAGGCTGGGGCTGCCCCATGCCAGACACAGGCAATTCCAGTCAGCTCCACTGCAGGACACAGCTGAGTCCATCAGGGAAGCTGGAGGTGCCCCTGGGAAAAGAGGCAAAACACTGTACAGGCAATGAGGAGTGAGAAAAAAATAGTGAGAAACAGCCCTGCAAGCACCAAGGCCAGAGAAGAAGGAGCAGAAGGCAGTGCTCCAGGTACCAGGGCAAACATTTTCCTGCAGCCCATGAAGAGACCACAGTGGACCAGGTATCCACACTGCAGGTCATGGAGAGGACCATACTGGAACAAGTGGATGTTTTCTACAAGTTCCTGAAGGAACTACTGTCCTTTAAGAGCCCCCACAGGAGCAAGCTCTCCTAACACGAGCTGTGGGTCATGGAGGAACCATGCTGGTGCAGGATGATCCTGAAAAACTGAAGCCCATGGAAAGGACCCATGATGGAGCAGGGGGGAAGTGTGAGGAGGAAGGAGCAGCAAAAACCTACTGCTGACCAGTCCCAGGCCCTGAGTGGGAACACATGGGGAAAGGAAGACTTATCTTCAGTAAGGATCAGCTCAGGGAACATTTAAATAAAACTAAATACAGAAGTCTGTGGGACTTGATAAGGGTGTACCAACAAGGGCTGAGGGAGATGGCTGACAGTGTTGCAAGGCCACTCGTGATCTTTGAAAGATTGTGGTTACTGGGGGGGGTCTTTCTGAGGCCCGGGAGACTCCAGTCTTCAAGAGGGGCAACAAGGAGGAGCTGGAGAAGTGCAGGCTAATCAGCTTCAACTAAGTCCCCAGTATGGAGGAGACCTGTTTTGGACCATTTCCAAACATATGAAGGACAAGAAAGCAGTTGGAAGGAGTCTGCAGGGATTTACAAAGGGGAAGCTGTGCCTGGTCAATTGGATAGCCTTCTACAACAAAATGACCAACTCCAAGTACAAGAGGAGAGCAGTGGCTTTTAGCAAAACTTTTGACATTGATTTTGATAATACACTTATAGGCAAACTGATGAAGTTGACTAGACAAGTGGATAATCAGGTGGATTTAAAACTGGCTGAACCACTGGGTTCTAAGACATGTGATCAATAGCATGAAGTCCATCTTGAAGCCAGTCACTAGAGCTGTACCTAAGATGTCAGTACTGTGGCCAATACTGTTTAACATCTCCATTCTTGACCCAGATGATGGGACAGAGTGCACCCTCAGCAAGTTTGCAAGGGATACAAAACTGGGTGTAGTACATGATATACCAACTAGGGCATCTGACACAGGACAAGAGGCTGAGAGAGCTGGGACAGTTCATCCTGGAGAAGAGGATGCTAAGGGGATCTTACTAATGTGTACAAATACACCCAGGGAGGTGGTGGATTCACCATCCCTGGAGGTTTTTAAGATAAGAAAGACTAGTGCCATGGTCTAGTAACCACAGTAGAGTTGGACTTGATGATCTTGGAGGTCTTTTCCAACCCGGTTGATTCTATGATTCTATGAAATACTTGATGGGAGTGAAGTGTTAAAAAGGACAAAGATGAGAGACAGACTCTTCCTAGTGGTATCCAGTGAAAAGGCAAGAGGCAATCTGCCCAAACTGAAATACAGGTAATTTCATTTAAGCAGGAGTAAGAGTGGTCAAACACACTGGAACGGGCTGCCCAGAGGTTGTGCAGTTTCCATTCTTGTAGACTTATTTAAAGACCCTATTTAAAACTTGGCAGACATGGCTCTCAGCAACTTGCTCTAGCTGACCCTGCTTTGAGAAGGGGAATTAGACTAGGTGACCTCCATGGGTGTCTTCCAACCTCCACCCAGCCTGCTATTCTTTGAGTAACAAATTGACTGGAGATCAAGTAGTGCCATGTAGTATTATTTGCCCTTCAGTTCCTCCTAAATTTTCAAACCACAAGGATATAAATACATTTCTTCACTTCCTCCCCTCCTAGGACCATGATCAAAATCAACATTCATATGGCACCACCCTACCTGGGCACCCTGGTGAGTGATTTGAGACCAAGAAAATTACTTGGACTTAGCCTTTATAATAATCTTTATTTAAAGCTTTATAGAAGCAGAGAAAAGTCCTCTTAACTTTAGAGGACCTTGTGTCTGACTCAGAAGGCTTAAAATTGTAACAGCCCAGTCTTGCATGAGAAGAGCACAGCT
Organism: Acanthisitta chloris; assembly: GCF_000695815.1. Taxonomy (NCBI): domain Eukaryota; kingdom Metazoa; phylum Chordata; class Aves; order Passeriformes; family Acanthisittidae; genus Acanthisitta; species Acanthisitta chloris. The sequence goes on from NW_008674350.1 coordinate 128,205, forward strand.
GTGAGGAGCTTACTTCCTCCTTTTCACTGAAGGCTCTGAGCATAAGTCAAACATTGTGGAGTTATAGTTCTGTCTTTGTACTCTCATAGTTAATTTTCTTGGTATTGAGTTTTCAGAAGAGCATTCAGCAAAAATGAATTTAACTAGTAACAGGGAATTCAGTAAGTCAACATTTCAGATTATTGCATGAGATATTTGAAGCCTCATACTTCATTATAAACTATTAATTAGGTTTTGAAAATTATCTTGAATATGTAAATCTATTATTAAGGAAATCTTCTGGCATATCCACTTTTAAGAAATGAGTGTGATATTGCCATTAAAAATTCTCATTTTGATTATTCATGAAATAATTCCAAGAACTGTAAGACAAAATTAATTTCTCTTTCAATTAGTGCATTCATGATTGCAGTTATTCTTCACATCTTTCTACTCTAATTCAGAAAAAAATGCAATTGAAAGTTAATATTTCATCTGGGGAGGAAAATGGAAGATTGAATCACATTCTAGCATATCTGTTATATAGGAATTTGTCTTCTGTATAGGAATATGTAGGAAGGAGCTGTACAGGTCCTTCTGACTGCAGGGCACAAAGCCAGGGGCACTCTCTATTTCTGTATGTGATGCCAGGCTCTTGGGATAAATGTGGGTCTCTGGGAAAGTGTAGTTGCACGCCTCTTGACACCAGGCAGCAAAAGCAGGGAGGCACATGTCCCATCTTATTGGCAGGTAGCTATCTGTTTTTCTACACTGTTCTGCTGCTGGGATAACTCCACTCTCCACCTGCAGTACCTGCTGCACACCCTGTTACCTTCCTGTGCCACTTTGCAGCTCTCAAAGACATAATTATACCTTTGATTTCTGCCTCTTTCATCTGCTACAGTAAGCGACCAGGTATGACCTGGTACAATTTTGGCATTTAGTTCTGTTGTTGACACCTGCAAATACTAGAGCTGGGTGGTAAAATTTTGAAGTTCCTTGTTATTTTCACTTTCATGGATGTGTATTCAGCATGTGCCATTCTGGGTCATCCATTTTGCCCACACTGTCAGGTGCAGCTTGCTCAGGGTAGATTCTGGCTGATAATAACCAGCACACAGTTTGCGTAATATTTAACTAGAAGGCTTTGGTTGCAACTTTAGACTATTTCTGCCTTGACTACTTAATTTAACTTTCACCAGCATACTCCCAAACCTTTGCTTTCATATGGTAAATATGTAGGAATGCTGCATATAAGACTAGTCGACACACAGATTTTAATGAAACGCTCCTGGAAATATTCTTGCTTCTCTGTTACAGTTATTCTAAGTGTATGTTTAACTTGCTGATTTCACACACCACTGTGCAGTCATTTTGTTATATATTAACTTAGGACAATCCCGCAAGGTACTGACTGCTTCTGGATCATGCTGAGTCCCTTTTCCTCCCAGTGGTGCTTCAGGGCTTACAGGGTGCTCAGTAGGACTGAGCCCAGAATCCAGGCAACAACAGGCTCTTTCAGAAAACAAACAGATTTTCCAGAACAAGGTTTGTACTGTAACTGGACAATATTTTGTGCAATGGATTTTTATACATTTAGATTAAATCTTATCCAGAAGAGCAGATCTTGTAATTAGTGGCTGCTGGAAGACATAATCATTTGGGTATATATATTGGTAAGTAATTGCATTTTATAACTACAGATTTATTATTTGTTCCAGTTAAGTGCAAAACCATGACTGAGACTAAAACTGGAAGTTTTGTGTGTTGGCTGCAGTGTGGTTTGTCCCTCTGTTAATGTGTATATGGTTTTCAGAGTTGTAGGTAATCTGTGGAGTTTATCTAGCAAAGTCATTTGGGCATTATTCATGGTTGAGCTCATGCACTGTGCAATGGGGTGCTTTGTGCACTGTGACTTCCAGGGGATCCCACTGGCAGTGGCATCAGGGGACAAATTCCCTGGCATTACCCAAGCTTTCTGGAGCCCCTTTGGGCAGAAAACCACACAGCCATAATGCTGAGCTACTGGCAGCTGTGTGCACTGGGCTGGAGCGCTGTCCTCCACCTTCGGTTGGGCATTTTGCAAGGCAGACTTTACCAAAGGGTACTAAGCTGATCTGTTGCTTACATGTTGGGAAGTCAGGAGAAATAAACAATGACCAAATGTATCTGAATGTGACCAAGATGTGGAACAGCCGGTGCAAATTACAGTATTGATTCTTACTCTTTCTCTGAAACTTGTTTCAGGAGAAGGTGTCATTGGTCTGTGTTGTAAATTCAGATATATTTGGCACAGAAAAAGTGTTGTAACATACTGTTTGTAAAAAGCTGTTCTTACTGTTTTGTATGCAGGTGAAGACCATAATCTTCCATTGCTTTCAAGGAAGAAGACAGGACCTGAAACCTTTAATTAATGTTGTTTATTTCCGTCCACATACAAGGAAAATTACTTCCAAAATGACAACCCCTACCTTTCCTGTTAGGCAAGGAAGGAGGTGCTCTTTGATTTTGGTCCTGCAAACATATTCACCTGCAAACATATTCATATATTCAGAACTAAAAACTAAACCTGAATTTTTCTTTCAGACTTATACTTCAGGTTGGCCAAAGCCTAAGGCACAGTTGTGCTCTAGGAATTGTTGGATTTATCTCACTTTAATTCAAATACACCTGTGTGTCAATAAACGTATCTTACGAAAATAAGCAATCACACTGTTGACCTTTGCCCTTACTCCCAGAATTTAACTACCAGTTGCACACACTTTTATTGTAGATTATCTCTCAAGATCAGTGTAATTTTAAGTATGCAATAGCAGACAATCATGTAAAATGTTTGCAAGAACACAGCTCTAGCAATGTACTCTAACTGAAATCCGGGTATGAAATCAGTCAGCAAGTAAACTGGGGATTAAGCAACTTGCTGACTGCCACTTTTCTTGGCATAATGGCCATCAAATTGGCTGCTGTGCTTTTCTGAGGAATAAGCGTAAAACCCAAACAAAACTGAGCTTTTAGAAGTCTTAAGTAAATTAGAGAGGTTTCTGTGTAACTTTGAGCACAATTAGATAAGCTAACAACACAAGTTAAGAATTGTTTACCCATTAAGAGAAAGTGGGGAAATAGGTAGAAGTTTACTGGAACAAAAGTGGGCTGCCGATGCCAGTGAAGTATTTTCTGAAACTTTCAGCATAGGATGAAAGCACCACATGATCCCACATAAGAATAGTGCAGCAGAAAGTAGTCACAAGTACTCAATATCCTCCCTGGGAAAACAGCTCCTCGTTTAGGGGAAATGAGCCTAGGCCTGGTCGTATGCTAATTGCTTTTCATTACTATGTGTTAGCAAAGCTGTTTAATACTTGCTATAAAGCCTGGATTTCACTCTTTCTCATTTAATACCAGGTTAAATCTGAACTAATAAGCTCTCAAAAGCTTAGAGGTTCCAGTAAAATGAGATTTGGCTAAAAATTACATGTTGGCTTCTACTAGTAACAGTGGTGTAGCTTTGGTGCCCTAAGCAATGAGAGAAGCAAGAGTGGTAAGAAAAGAGAGTATGCTTCACTGGGATATTGAACGATTTAGTACAAGTTGTGATGTCTTATCGCAAACCTTAGGAAGGGTTTCTTAGACTTCAGAACAATGAAGTAATTTCCAAGTGTTTGTATGATATATTTTGCTTAAGTGTTGAAAAATCAAGATGTAGAATATTGCACAGGGAGCAGGATGGCTGTTATTCCAGTGTTTCTCAGGCAGCAATATCTGTGACTCTGAGGGCTAAACACTGGACAGGATCTGTTTACGAGCTGAACAACAGTAGGATTTCTTATAAATGAAGCATATTCTCTTGGCCTGGTACAGTGAAGTATAAAGCTGATACTGCAGTCTGCTGAAATTGGCTGGTTACAAAGGTGCACCTCTGGCTCTTTGGTTAAAACAATTATTCTGGAATGTGTTTGTCTGTGGCTCTTCAGGACTTTCAGAGTTAAAACTTTCATGCAAGTCTTGTCCCTGGTAGGAAAATTACCAGATGCTGACAGGGGGTGTCAGCAGTGCCTCAGCTGAACATATGCTGCATATGGCTTGGCTGCAGGCACAGACAGGGAGGCCCTGTTCCCTGCAGAGACTGGTGACAACAGGCTTTAAACCAACTGATTCCAGCACAGCACTAAATGTTAGCCTCTATGCAGTGCTTATTCTACCAATGAGACTGAATAACTATTCAGGCATAGATTGGCCTGCCAAGACTTTTGCTGCATCAAAAGTGAGTTAGGCAGCATCTTTACTTAGTTATTTTACAAATGGTTGTTTTGAGGTACACAGCAATCCCAATATGTGTGCATTATGACTATATTTGTATTATTTTGTGGTGAGGCTGGAATTGAAACTGAATCAGAGAATGAAGGCAAAGCAGATTAAAATCTCTATTTATCTCAGTTTTAATCTCTGAGTCTGACACAACAATGCTTCATAAACAAAATTAAATTAACTGTTATCCAGAGAAAGCATTTTACTGCTTTTCCAAAGAACACATTTAAAAATATTTCCTGTTTGTGGTGTTGGCCACAGAATTAGGTATATTCTTAATGTCTCTTTTGTGAGCCCACTACAGGCATTCACCAAGCCCCACCACCCATGAACCCACCTCACACCCATACATTCCAGCACCCTGTGGCCTTGACACACAGCACATGGGCAATTGCTGAGGGCAATTGTGTGTTCCCCCAGCCATTTCCAATTCACAGCACTCTTGAGCATCTTCTGAGACAAATTTCAAGTCTGGAGCCATTTCAGGAGTCTTGTTGCTTGTGGGAAGTGTTTCTGCTCTCCTGCCTGTGCTTTCCTCTCTGTCCTTGGATGCTTACTTCCACCTTCTGCCCAGCAACAGCTCGGGTACAGCCAGGGGAGCTGCTTCAACTCACAGTCTGGCAAGGAAAAGCACAAGGCATGTCCAGCATCTCTCCCTTTAGGTGGTAGCATGCTCTTAGATTGTCAGGAGCCATCACTTCTACCTTTGTCCATAGAGACAAGGTAGATCAAAAGAGATGATGTGAACAGGTCTATGGGGAGTGACAGCATCTCTGGGTCAGTGCGTGGTAACAGAAGAGAGCAAAGCATCCATTCCAGTCCTGGCAGAGAAACAAAGTTTGCTGAATTATGTAATGAAAAGCAAGAGGTGGGAAGAGATCTGACTCGGGTATTTAGTATTGCTTAGACAAAAGACAGACCCTAGGACAGAATTCCTGCAAACTGCCTCCCTTTTGTACTGGAGCTGGAAACATGGCTCACATCTCCAGCTTTGTAGTTTGATTATGTACCCCATCATGTTGAGGGAATGGCTTTTAATGTTTTTCTTGGCTGATTTTCTTTATCTGAAGTTTAACAAGGTATTTTTTAAAAGGACAGTCTCACTGACAGGAACTGAAGTGTCCATTTTGCTGTTTCCAGTTTTTAGGCAAAGACAGCTTGGCAACATAAATGAACATTTGTAGTAAGCCTGTGTGTAATCTTTCAGGTTCAGAGCTATCCTGTGCTCTTACAAGACATAAATTATTAGCCAAATCTGCAAACTCCAGTTTAGAAGATTAATGGACCATCATCCAAAGAGTCAATTGAGTCTTGAAATGGGCACTTGGGTCTGAACTCCTTTAAAAAAAAAAGGAATTTAGGGTTTGTCCTCTGTGTGAGCAGATAATAGATTATTTTCCCCATGTGTACACTTTTCATAGCTCTCATCACCGTAAGCATCAAAGTGCCAGAGAAGCATTGATGGATTGGTCCTTGTAGGCCCATAGGTTATATGGTAATACTCCTATCACATATTTTACACATATGGCACTTAAGCTAAGAACACTATGCTGAACTGACAAGGTCAGAGAGAAACAAAATCCAGAATCTGTCTTCCCCAGCCATAAAGACATCTTTCCTGCCTGAAACGGAGGTTTTCTTCTCTTCAAATAATTTACCATTACTTTTGGGGCTGGTAAAATCCAGAGCTGTTTTACTGCTACTCACAGCAATTTGGATGTCTGAGAAAATGGCCCTAAAGGTCTCTTGGACCACTGGTTCCAGTTTCCCCACTTCAGGCAATTATGCCATTTGGTACCTTAGATACACACAACTAACTCAATTTCAGGCTATAAAGTTAGGTTTTCATCCATGCTCTTCTAATAGGAAGACAGTTGCATGATTCCAATGTTCTGATCTTAAAATAAATTAATCTGAATTCCCACCAACTAACTGACTAACTTGTGGAGTTGCATTATCTTACAGAGGCAGTCAATATGTATTACTTGTATTGATTTTTAGAAACAATTGTAATATTAGCAAAAAATATAAGACTGCAAGAGATTCCCTTGACCATGCTGCAGATAAAAATTCTAATTTAATATGCGCGGTTGTTTTTAACAGGACCAGTAAGCTAATGCCAAATTTATAAATGTATATGTGTCTGATTCCATGTCCAGACAAATAAGTTTTCAAGTGAACAGCACTGTATGTTTTCTGCATATTTAAAATTAGGTAACTCCTTTTCTGGACAAAATAAATGGGCAGTTTGCTTAAATTTGATCATTCATGCTTTAAAATTATACTCTTGATTTTAGCATTAATAATGAAAGTTAGTTACTACAACACCAGAAAAATTACTATTAGATGAAGGGTTACCATTGTTTTGAAGTTTCCAGGCAGGCTAAATTCAGAGAACAAATGTTATTGGAAGGAACCAGCCTGTAAATGTTGTTGAAGCACTTCGTTGTCATCCACTTTGCCTTCTTAATAGAGTAAGTAGACTAAATTCAAACAAAAAGTAGAAATTGTCAAACTAGAGGTAGGCTTAGCAAGACTTTTTTTTTATCTTAAAAAGAAAGAGAAACATGGTGGAGATGGTAATTCAATTTCAATTTTCTGGCACAAGAAATATACCCATTTATTTCAGACTGTAACAAAGATAGCAGGTTTATCATTGCAGAGAGACACTAAAGAAGGAAAAGTATGGACACTAACTGAAAGAAAAAACCCCAAACGACTGTATGGTTCTTGAATCACATGAAGCAGTATCACCTAGGAGCCTCCTAACAACAACAAGAAGCCCCAGTCCTTCCCTCAAATGCTATCTGTTTCTCTTTTTCTTAGTCTTACTGAGATATTCTCTGTTCTGCCTTCATGAACGTATCAAAAGCTGTAATTGTTCAGGGTTTTTGGCTTGGCCAGCATGGAGTTACCCAAGGTGCACAGCCACACTATAGCCAGGCGAGTATTTCTGTTGTGCCATGCTGGGCCAGTTGTTCTGCTGAGACCTGTTATTTTGTTATAATAAGCATCAGAAGCAGGATGATCTTATGTAACTTTGCATAATTTCTACTGATGTGGCATCATTCCTAACAAAGTCCACTACCTGCTTCACTTTTAAAGCATTTCCATCTCTTCTAGTATCTGATGGACACTACTTCTGCAGCACTGCTGTATCCCTGCTCCCTTCAGCACACCTGAAGGACTTGAGTGTTGAGTGCTGCTTGTGATTCCTCCCTGAGCCCAGAAAGAAGCACCATTGCTCTGAAACCAAATAAACCCATGCATGGCCCCTTGCTATGGCTCTCATACGAAAATACTCCTCACTGTCACACCAGCCCTTGGTATGAGTGGTGCAAACACCCACTGCAGGTGGTCCTCAACCCTCAAACTCCTCAAACTCCTTTCTCTGACTTTTTTTCATTTAGTTGGTTGGTTTTCTGGTTGTTTTGTTTGGGGCTTTTTTGGTGGTTTTTTTTTGGTCTTCTGATTGTATAACAAGGCACCTTCATATCCTCAGGTAATTTTGGAAGAACAGTTTTGAATAGAGACCAGGGGATGGCAGGGTAATTAAATGGGTGGGGAAGAAGGCTGATAAAGAGCTCCTAATAGTCACTTTTACATGCTATTATTTCTAGCAAGGAAAATAAATACAGAATGGCTGTAGGGCCATCAGACTCTGCTGTGAACCATGTGACATAGGAAAGGATGGCAGGTAGAGAAAAGCAGGAAAAGAAAGCAAAAGGCTGCAGGGTGGGACAATTCCAACTCTGAAATCTCACCCTTTCCTCCCAATTAGTCCGTATCACCTTATTGTACATCCATCTAACAGAAAATCTAAGGTAACTTTTTTCAAGACTAGAAGAAAAGGAAAAATATATTGAGTGGAAAAGAAATAAAAGAAGAAATTCTTGACTAATCTCTTTTCCTTCCTATTTCTGTCTACTTTTCATCTCCACAGTCCTTTTCCTTCCTACTTCTTATGCTTTGTGAGACACAAAATAAAGGTGGAATTCAGCTTTCCTAATTGGTAACTGGAAGTCTTCTTTATGTTAAAACAGAATGATCTGTTTGTTGGAAACTGTTCTTCTGTAGTACCAGCCATCTCTCCATGTCATGCTGTCTGAATAATGCCTCTTGAGGATGGGGAGAAAGAATAGCATTGCAGTCAGACCCCGTGGGGTTATAAATGGCATTCTAGCAGTCTGAAAGGCTGAAGCCATCATTAAGTTGCATGCAGCTGTAGTGGTGTAGGTGGGTGAGTAAGAGCAACTCAGAGATGGGATAATGGTAACCTGGTACACAAGGGTCATTTTTCATTGGTGGCGTCACTCCATCGGGCTATTGTGTTCTCCCTAAATTAGGTCTCTGTTTAACAGAGCTGAGCAAGCTCAGCGAAATGACCTCGGCAAAGCATATTTAAAAGAAGATTAGATGGAAAAACAGTTCGTTGTGTGCTGTGATTTAGACGAAATTGTGATAGACTTTTCTCACTTAGGTCAGTAATTGCCTTTATCTGCAACAAAGTAAATGCATGCGGAACTGGCCTTCCAGAAGCAGCACACCAACCTCCTGCACAAGGGCAGTCGGGACTTTCTCCAGGCAAATTAAAAAGTTAATACAGCAGTTTAACCCAGGCTGTCCTTTGAGTGTTTTCCATAGCAATGTGATTCATTTCATCTTAGTCTTTTTCAGTGCCAAGAAGACAAAAGTCTTGATTTTGGAAAATCCCTTTCAATTTATTGTTACTAATTTGGTTGCAGATATACAGAAATGGGAAAATCCTACTCTAATTTATCACAGTTTATATAAAAAACCCCAACAAACAAAAAACCCCCCAACAAACAAAAAACTCCCCACAAATGAAAATAATTAGCAGCCTAAGTTAGTTTGAGTTTGCATGCACTAACATACCACCCTTCCCTCATTTCTAAACTGAACAAATTGAGATCTTGATCCTGCTCCCAGTGAAGTTTGTGGGGGAGTTGCCTTTAACTTCAATAGATATATGACTCAGCTTAATTCCCCCTGTGGGACCTGCCAGTATGTTAAGATTCCTTGGAGGTTAATTGCTCACAGAAGAGTCTTTGCCTGGGATCTAAAAGGAAAGTGAAAATTGCACTACTGGAGCCTTAGCTATGTATTGCATCCTGGAAAAGACATTGCCATTTAAAGCAAATGGATCTCATATTTCAGCAATCCTTCATCTTAGTAACTAAATCTGGTCACTCATTAATTTAGAGTATACCTTAAAAAGTCAATTCCTTTACCATCTTGCCCAATAGCTGTGGAATTAGGACAAATCCTTTTGCGTTTTCTTGAAAATATTCCTTTTGGCTCTTTTTGTTTGTACTCTCTTTAAAGAGTACCTTGAAAAAAAATCACTACTTTAAAAGAGACATTTAGAAAGTATGAAGGAACCATGAAAGAAATAACAGTGTTGTGGGAGTAGAAGAGAGAAAGATTTCTAAACTAAGAGGATGGAATCATTCTCATCTAGACTTCTCAGATTTATGTGAGTGGCTTTATTACACAAATGTGCCCTTGCTATTCTAAAAAAGGTAGGAGATGTATTTCTATCCTAGATGTAGCTAGGAACCAATTAAAAGTTGGAGGATGTTTGTTCCTTCATCATTAAAACTCTATATTCTTTCTCCCAGGTCACATTTTTTGTAATCCTTTCCCACCTGTATTACACTTGGAATAATCCTTCTCACTCCTTGTCACATGTGCATTAAACCTCTTTAAAAGTACAGACTTAGAGCTTCTAAAACAAGCATTTCATTTTTGTTGTGCTAAGTGTGATGTCAAATCACTGTTAAAAATCTCACGCATATACCCATCTGGAATTTATTCTCAAGTTCCTCTCTTTATACATTACTGTACTTGATCAACCATAACATGTATTGCTGGCACTGCCCCTCAGCTCACTGCAGCCTTTGTTACCCATCTGAAGGCAGACCATTAGCCTGTAAATAGCACAGTCTACAGCTCAGTTTTTCAGAAATACCCATGCAACTGCTATGAATTTGCTCTTATTTACACCTTTCCAAGAATTCTCAGTGGCGAGTAGTATTGATACTCTCATTTTTCTTTTTTAGAATGGTAGAAAAACCTCAATATGGGAAGGACTAATCTCCCAAAACTTTTGTTTGTAACTCTTGAGGAAACACTATGGCTTCTTTTTCTTCAAATATTGTAAGAAATTGAAAAATGTTCAAGTTTATAGTAAAAAAAATGACTTGTCTTCTTTCTCATGGCAGTCCTGTTCATAAATTTTGCTTTGCATCATTTTACTAGACCTTGGTGTGATGGCATCTGAATACGATATATATGCTCGCAGCCTTTTAAAAAAAAAGTAATTCAGATTAAGAAAAGATTTTGGTAATTATTGGTCTTCAGTACAGGAAGTTAATCCTGTTCTCAGACACACTCTTTAGTGTGCTGCAAGCAAACTTCTCTGAATAGCTTGTACAAATGTAAAAGGACAGACTGAATCAATGAAGCTGTAAGAGTTAGAAGAGGGTTTTAGCATACTATGAGTAGACAATTTATGACAAATAAGTTTGGAAGATTAAAGCTCTTTACTTTTAGAATCTTGACAGATGTCTAATTGACTACGTACTGCTATATCTGTAATCGCAATATTACTAGGTGTTTCATGTATTTCCTTTATTAAATGTAGTGACATTTAAAGTACACATACAATATATATTCTTACCTAATTATCTAAAGTGAGTTTTAGCACAGCTTTCTAAGGAAATTGAGTTCTTGTGAGCACTTTGTTAGTCTGTGAATGCCTTCTTCTGTAATTTCTAGCTCTTCAAGCCTGTTTAACCTGCTGAGGAACTTCAAACACATTTAAAAGATGGGTTCAGATCTCAGCTATCAGGATTTCTTAAGTTTCAGACACACTGTTGGTGGGTAAAGGAGAAGCACAAATTAGTAGCTCAATTCAGCTCAATAGTTTTTTATGCTTTGTCTTTTTATCCACTGGGTAGACAGAGGACACAGGAGGAACTGGGGGTTCCCTTCTCTAAGGGGGCTTGCAGCTTAGAAAAGATATTCAAAATGAGTGTGATGCATATATCCGGGGTGTTTATGGGAAGGAACATACAGGAAACACAAAACCATTGAAACTCAGAAGTTCTTAAGTGACTGGCACAAACCGCTACATATACCAGGGAGACTGTGAGACAAATTTATATGACCTGTTGAAAGCGGTTTTAAAGTCAAATTCTGACATCTTGTATCATATAAATGAAAAATTTCCCTTAATGATGCCACTAAAGTAGTTCTCTTGGCCATTTTATTGCCGTCACTGACTCCTCCTTCAGAAACTTCCCTTTCTCAAGGTCTGAGGCAGAAACTTCTTGCCTACACTGACTCCAGAACTTCCCCCAGGCAGTCTCAAACTAACAGAAATCACCAGGCATGGTCCATATGGACCCTCTCCATACAATGTCAGCATTTCCAGTCTTAATTTATCTTATCAATTTTAATCTTTGCTTCCTATGACCAGCAATGTAAAGCAGCCTCTTTGTCCCCTCATTTGAGTAATTCCTCTAAACTCACTCCTTCCACAGGGTGTCCCAGGAAGCTGCAGACAGCAAGACCAGGGCTGGTGGCAGGCTGTGCCTGCTGCTGCTGCTGACTGCCAGAGAGCTATGGTTACTCCCAGAGCTATTGTCTACCTCATTTGACCTGCATCCCTTAAACCCATTTGTTTGCCTCATCCCCTAACTACACCTTGCCTTTGAGAGTATGTCTGTACTGCTCCCCAGAGCACTAATTACAGTGTGTGCAGTCACACCAGTCTCGGAGGAGAGGCAGTGGGGCTGATGGCCTTCCTTAGTTCTTAAGTCTGTCCCGCGATCCACTCCATTTTATCCTCTTTTCATTTTGTCTCTTACCTGAGCTACATTAAAACAGTTTTAATTATGTCTACTGCTCTAGTCAAAGTGTAGAAATATTCTTAGATCATAAACTATTTGAGCTAGGAATACCAGTTGTTACAGATCTTTGCCAGGAGTCATGACATAGGGCTGTAAGACACTGTCCCACGAAATGTTCCTTGTAGTCTATGAAATGCTGTTCAGATTATGCATAAAATGTTGTTCTTGTTGTTAAGTGTGAGGAACAGCAGCAAACCAAAAAATCGTCCAGGTTTTGGACAGAAAGGCAGCCTGGGAACCAAGTGTGAGTTCAGCCAGCGTGCTGTGCTATGGTCCATTGCAAACAACACGGCTGAGCAGAGCGCAGGGACCTAGAGACACGCGGTGAGCATCGAGGAAACTCTGACGGTACTAAACGTGATGATCCCTGTGTGTCCGGATGCTTTGTACGTCGGGAAACCTTCGCGCACGGCAGAGCGAAGAGCATCACCTCCTTCCAGCGAGCCGCAGCGC
>NW_008674351.1:0-2641 GCF_000695815.1 Acanthisitta chloris
CGCGAGCGCCCGCGGGAACACACACAACACGGTGCCGAGCGCTCCGGGCTCAGCGGGCGCTGCCGCCCAGGGCTGCAGGCTGCCTGCCCACGAGTTAACATGCCAGTGGATGTGAATCCTTTTCTTGTTGTTGTTTTGTTGTTTTTTATTTTGAGCAGTATTACAGTGAGTAGTTAGTGTTCTTTTCGTTTAAATAGCTGGAAACTGACATTACAGAAAGTGCCTTAGACACTACAGTACTAAGACAAGGTCACTTATATAATTTGCCTATATAACAATGATTTAATGTATTAATTTTGACTGTGCTTCATATCATGTACCTCTCTAGTCCAAGTGGTATTATTGATATTAGTGACAATGAATCAGTGTTAACTAGGAAACTTCCTCTGCCACATGCTCAAAACCCATGGGTTTCCCTGTTTGGTTCAAAGCTTTAACATCTGTTGCGAAGGTTTTATTGTGTGTGTTTGGGTATTTTTAATCAAACTGGCTGTTGACCACCAGGCGTCTGACTGCAAATATCTTGTTTTCTTGTATACCCATATTTCTAGACAATGATTTTTGTAAGACAATAAATTTATTCATTCTAGATGCGGCCGCCTGCTCTGTTTACTTACTGGAAGAGCTCTGGGCATAGACCTTAATAAACGAGATCTGACTGGAAGCTGCCTTTTCCCTTCTTCCTCTTTTGTTTGCTTGGGCTTTTTTCCTTTTCTTTTGACCTAAATACAGCCACACTGGCTCGGACAGAGCTGAGCCTCTGCCTTGAGGCCACTGGCACTGGCCAGCTGGAGCACAAAGGGAGCTCTGAGCCCTTGTGCTGACCCTTAGGACTGTGGCACAGGCACAGCCCCAACTCCTGCCCTTAGCTCAGTCTGTCTGCTCTCTTTTCTGAGCCCTTAAAGCTCGTGTTTTGGGGATCCACAGTGCAGAACCTGTTCCAGGCAGTGAGGGTCAGGTAAGGCTGAGGTGAGCAGAGCTGCAGGCACCAGGGCAGCGTGGGAGCTGATTGCTGGGTGTGGGACCAGTATGGGCCCAGAGACCGATGGGGCAGGGAGGGTGAGAGTGATGGTGAGTGGGTTTAAAACAGGATATGGAGCAGTAGTGGTGGCTGTGGGGGCAGCTGGGACCTCTGTACAGGGCCAGTGGCAGGGGCTGGGCAGGTGCTGCTCCCATCTTTCCATGGTTCCTGTGGGGGGAGGGAGGGAGGGAGGGTTGACCGTGGCCAGGGTGACCCTGTCCCTTCCCGGCACTGCCCCCACCGTGCCAGAGCCGGTCACGGGTTGGTGTGAGGCTCCGCAAGGAGCTGGCACCGAGCGCAGGCCCAGGAGGAACGGGCTGTGCTGCCCAGTGTCCGCGGCCCAGCACTGCCCGACCCGCGGCTCTGTGCCCCGCCCAGAGGAGGGAACACCTTCCAGCTGCTCCAAGGAGGCAGAAATCCCTGTCGGGCAGCTGGAGGCTTCCAAAGCTTCCCCAGGCTCGTCCTGCTCCACCAGGACTCGGCTGTGCCACCGCAGCGCTCAGTGCCTGCAGCACAGGCCGTGCCCACACTGAGCCGCAGAGCGATGGAGGCATGGGATAACACCAGTACCTCCCTGCAGCTCGGCAGAAAACACAGCCACAGCCTCCAGTTCTGCAAAAGCCACTGACTCCACATTGAAAGAACTTTATTTTTGGAAGATTACTCTCATTTGTTTTCGGGTTTTTTTGAAACCACATCACGTCTGTGGCACCAGGGTGGTACATCCTATGGAAACATGCCAGAGAGAGGCTGAATAAATAAAGCTACAAAGCCCAAGTTATGTACAAAGACCTTAGGCAAAGGTATTATGTTTACAAATCTATGTACAATAAAACAAATGTAAACAGTCAAATGCAGCAGAGGATGCACAGGAAGGGAGGAGCATACACACCCTGAGGGCAAGGGGCACATCCACCTCCACTGCTGGGCGAGGGACGGTCACAGCGCTCGAACGAAACCCACTGCAGCTGCAGAGCCACTGACCACGATGGACCAGCAAGGAGTGCTGAACCACAGCCCACCACAGCTCCAGCAGCTGCTTCAGGCTAAACCCTGCCAACTCTGAGGCACGTAGACAGACATCACACAGAGGTGTTGCTTGAGAGCCCCACACAGTACAACCACCCAAACCTGTCACAAACCTGTCACAGAAGCCTGCAGAGCCACTGGACACCCCAGTGCTACGGCACACAGAGCAGCAGGGTGTGATGGTCACAGGCTCTGGGGGCTCATGGACTCTGGGGCCAGGTGGAGGAGTGGCTTCCTACTGCTCTCATTGAGTCGCTGCTGTGGAGAGGTGAGGAATGAGTGCTGGATTCCCAGCAGGCACGTGGACACCTGAGGGCACAGCACCCACACACGGCAGTGAGCACCCAGGGACGACACCTTAGCCTCACCCAGCCCTGCCAGCTCACGCTGAGGCACTGGAGGGGCCCATGATGGTCTCCCTGGTGTGCTGCCACCCCCACCCCCCACCCACCCCACTCCCTGCACTGCTGTGTGTGTCCCCGTGCCAGCTGGGGACAGCATCTGCCCCTGTGCCCTGCCCCAAGTCCCTGCTGCAGCTGTAACTGAGCCTCGACCTGGGGCTCCTTCCCAGGCACAAAGGGCCCAAGTGCC
>NW_008674351.1:2851-3156 GCF_000695815.1 Acanthisitta chloris
GGAGGGCTGTGAGCTCAGGGTCTCCTCTCAGGGTCATGTTCCCGCAGGGTGGGAATGGGGAGCAGTCGGGAGCAGTTCTTCTCATGGTGGGCTGAGAAAGCATCCGCAAGTCCAAGCACTCCTGCCGTGCCGCAGCTCATACGCTCAGGGGCAGCATTCCAGGGGCTGAGGAAGGTCGAGAGGCTCCCAGCCCCGGGGGGCCTTGATCAAAGCCGTTCACTGCCCTGAGGACAACAAGAGAGTCTGTTAGCCCCGGGACAGGGCACTGTCACCTGCCCCAGCAGCAGCAGATGGAGAGCGGAGCC
>NW_008674351.1:3340-6923 GCF_000695815.1 Acanthisitta chloris
CTCCCCCCCGCCGCCCCCCCCTGCCCCAGGCTGCTGCTGGAGCTGCAGGGAACGAGGCTTCCCGGAGGAGTGTGGCTCTAGCAGCTTTCCCACCTCTCCCCTGTGATGGCTTTGACAGATCTCCTGCAATCAGGCTCCACACACAGGCTCCTGCCCAGGCTCACCATCTGCTGCACTCCCTGCCAGCCAGGAGCGATTCCACCCCCAAAGCAGCACAGCTCATCCACCCCCACTGCTGTCCTGAACCTGCACCCTGTCCTCAGGGGGTCTGCACGGGGGAGAGCCTCACACCCCTGCCAGGAGGGCAGGTCCTGCCCCCAGGCCCAACTGCAGCACACCCCCAGCTCCTCCCGAGCCATCAGCACCCTGGAGCTGCTCCGGCTGCTTGGACCAGAGCTGCACCAGGCAAAATGAGCATGTAAAGCATTGTGAGGGCTCTGTTGAGGGGGAAAACCCAACCCAGGAGCTGTCCCAGGCTGTACCTGGAGGATCACATCCTGCTCACTGCCCCCCCAGCCTCAGGGACCCACGTGCCAGCAGCAAAGTGTCCCCAGGACTGGGCTGGTTCATCGAATCCCAGACTCGTTTGGGCTGGAAGGGCCTTAGAGCTCCTCCAGTCCCACCCCTGCCATGGGCAGGGACACACCCTGCGAGCCCAGATGCCACACAGCTATGCCAGGACCCTGCCTAAACCACCTGGGGCACAAGTAATCCAGTGATGCCCAAACCAAGGCAGGGCCAGGGCAGCAAGAGGACGAGTGCTATGGCACTCAGGGTTACCCAGCACAAGGTGTGGAGGACTCCCAGCAGGAGGCTGGAAATGCAAAGTCTGCCTGCTGAATATGTGAAAGTTAAAACCCCCATTTAGAAGTCTTTTGAGGTTTCTCCATTGTTTGCTAATTAAAAAAAACAGGAAGGCAGATTCTCCCACGATAAGCTCTTGGAGTCAGTTACTTGCACTGCTCTTCACATCCTGCCAGCCCAAACTTGCTCTCAGTGCAGAAATTGAGGTAAAGCAGTGGCCCTGGGTTTGCTGAAAGCCTGAGTGGGGCACACCAAATGGCACCACCAGCAGCAGCAACTGGGGGATACTCAAAGTTGGACCTATGGCTGAGCTCAGGGAGGTCTTGGATTTCTGGTGGTAACATGAAAATGCACAAAAAGGGGAAAGAAATCAGCGTCACCTCAGTGAGAAATAGTTACAGGAAAGTAACATACCTTAACGAGAGCAACTGTAAGACATAACCAACAAAATCTGCTGTCTAGGCTCCCGGGAGCAAGGTGGCAAGAGAAGCCCTTGTGCTATCTCCAAGGGCTCAGGGAGCACTGGAGGAGCACACACTGCTCCAGCCTGGCACACGTGGGGCAGCTCCAGAGACTGCCCGCAGTGATCACCCAGCCACATCCCTCTCTGCCTGTCCCTCAGACCCTGCCCGCACGCTCTGTGGGGCCCGGGCTGTGTCCTTGCTCTGGCCTCCCGAGGAACCCAGTGCTCCTCCTGCAGAGCAGCACTCCCCGACACAAGTGTCCCTGCAGTGGTTCCTGACAGATGTTTCTGTTACTGTGTCCATTTCCAACCCCACTCCCTGCCCTGGCTGCCGAGATTTTTGCTCACTAAACTGCATGTCAAACTGTATTTTGTGCTTAGCACCTGATCTTCAAGACTCCCTCAATAGTAAGTAAAACCTCAGCAGAAGATGCTCCTGTAGCTGAAGAGCCTGGCCTGAAGGAGCTGCTCAAAGCACACTCGGCGACCAGCCCTGAAAGAGCAGCAGGGCAGAAGGGAGTTGGCAGGCAGGTCAGTGTGAGTCACTCAGCCACAGCACAGCCGTGAGGAGGGTAGGGCGACGCTGGCAGGAACCTGCACTCTGTGGCAGCACAGGAAACCTTCCACACTCCCTTCAGAGGCACTGAGACCAGGGAGCCCCCGTGTGCAGCACCCTCTCCCCCAGAGCTTCCAGCTGCCACGGACAGGGATGGCGACACCAGGCAGGGGCACTGCTGGCTCTGCCACACGCCCCAGCCCAGGCTGTGTCCCAGCACAGCTCTGCCCTCACTGCCTCCCTGTCAGGCAGAACCACGTCCCTGTGTGCTGGCGAGTCAAGAGCCACAAAACACGGGGAAAAACACGACCAAAGGGCAAACCTTCCAAATGAACTCAGCTGGCAATACTTCACCCTGTATTCCTGATTCGACCAGTTCAATCAGAAACATGCACAGATTTGGAGGATTAATTTGATCAAGAAAGCAAGCAGCACTCAGGCTCCTGTTTGCAACAGGTCACAGCACCAGAGGTTTGTTTAAAGTAAGAGAAAGAGATTACAGCCCCGGGCTTCGATCAGGGCTATTAGTCTGTATCACTACAAGCTACCTCGTGCAGTTAGAGCCCCAGGTCTGCCCCCAAGCCCCGGGTTACGGCACATGCAGCGTATGGGTGCAAACAAATTCATTTACCCATGACCAAGGTGGGGAATATGACCTTTTCACGCCTAGTGGAGAGAAAGGGAAAGTTTATGTACACAAAACAGACATTGCTGAGCATGCCCTTGAAGCACGAACGGGGGCTCAGCAAAGCTGTTCAACCAGACCTCAAAACCCCTCCTCCCTGACCTCTGCACAGCGAGACCGCTCCGCACGGCCGCGGGCACCTAAGCACAGTACAGGCACGGGAGGACTCCCCTGCACCTGAGGCACCCACGGGTCCCCCTTTTCCAGGGAAGCTGTTTCATGAGGTGCACCAGGGGCCAAGAAAAGACCCAGATTTCGCAGCCTGGTGCATTGTGACCAGGCTGTGGTAACAGTGCACTGTGCAGATACACCTACATGCTTCAGGGACTGTTACACGTGTGCAAACACCTTCTCATGTTCGAACCTCAGCTCGTTTCGTGAAACCAAAGCCTGAGAGAGTCACAAAACAACCTAAGGATAAACATCAGCTACAAGGACCTCGCAGAGTGTGGGAAGGGGAACAGGGAGTTACAGAGCAGCCCACGTTGGCTCAGGTGCTGTCTCAGTGCCAGGCCTCTGCAGGGCCCACCATGGCCAGAGCCCTTTGCTCCCCAAATGGACCAATTAGTAACCAACTAAGAGCAATTATAAAAGCCAAAACGAAGCATCTCTCCAAGAACATCCTAGGTGCTGTTCTGCCATTCCCTGGCAGCTGGACAGAAGCAGCATGTTCCTCAAGGAGCAAGCCTGCAGGAAACTGATCTGACACCTGCTTCTGACAAAGCAGGGAAGTCCTGACTCTTCCAACTCTTCCACAGAGCTTTGGTGCAAGCTCTGCTGTCCCCCAGGCCTCCCCCAAAGCAGTACTGCCCAGTTCCAGCTCCTGCCTGGCACTGGCTCCAGTTGCCTGCCCAGCTCCGCTCTGCCAGCAGAGAGAGGGGGCTTGACAGGAGGGAGACACCCCATTTTAACCAACCAAATGGCAGAAGGAAAGCAAACAGAGCTGTAGTAATGTGGCTGAGTTCTCTCTGCCCCAGTCCCACCACTCAATCACCATCTATTCTTCAGGCTGCAGACTGGATCAGACCTACAATCACACGTGGCTCAGGGGCAGAGTCCAGGGGCTGCAGAGGGG